>NW_007258907.1:1027022-1050056 GCF_000164805.1 Carlito syrichta | reverse complement strand
TTGCCCAGGCGAGTCTCGAACTCACAGGCTCAGGCAATCCACTCACCTCAGCCTCCCAAGACACGGATTACAGGCTGAGCCACCGAGCCCAGCTCCACATTGCTTTTCTAAGTCCCAGTCACACCAACTTTCACCTTCTTACTCAACCTACATAGTCAGTTTTGTGGCATCCGCAGATTCAAGATCAAGAGCACATGTATTACCACGAGCGAAGTGCCAAAAGCATAAAACATACTAAACCAAGCGTTGTGTGAGACGCAACCTCTCAGGCAAATTCAGAAAGCTGAGAACACTACACAGGTTCATGAAATGGGCTCTATTCCTTTCTCCCTCCCTCTGGAATCCCAAATAACTGTTATTTGGGAATTGTGGGTCCCACGGGAAATGACAAGAGATTTAGGTTTCTACTAATCTCTCTGTCTCTCGCTTTTTTTGCGTCGGAGTCTTACTCTGTTGCCCAGGCGGGAGTGCAGTGGCATGCTCACAGCCACTGAGCACGGATCACTGAGTGGAAGGTTCACCTGAACCCAGCAGGTCAAAGCTGCAGTGGCCATGAGCATGCCACTGCACTCCAGCTTGGGCTACAGAGTGAGACTCTGACTCAAAAAAAAAAAAAAAAAAGTTGAAGTCAAGGAAACAGAGAGTAGAGCAGTGGTTATCAAGGGCCAGGGTAGAGGAGATGGAAAGTTGTTGGGCAAAGGATACAATGTTTCATTTGTAAGATGAATAAGTTCTGGGGATCTAATGTACAACATTGAACATTAGATACATATGTGTGTTATTGTATTATTTACTTGAAATTTGAAGAAAGAGTAGATTTTTTTAAATTTATTTTTTGAGTTGGCGTCTCACTTGGTCACCCAGGCTGGTGTGCAGTGGCACTCTCTGGCCACCACAGCCTCAACCTGCTGGGCTCAGGCAATCCTTCCACCTTGGCCTTCCAAGTAGCTGGAACTACAGGCGTGCATCACCACGCCTGGTTAATTTTTTGATTTATTGCAGAGACGAGGTCTCATCAAGTTGCTCAGGCTGGCCTCAAACCCCTGGACTCAGGCAATCCTCTTACCTCTGCCTCCCAAAGAGCTGGGATTACAGGCTTGAGCCACTGTGTCTGGCCTGAGAGAGCGGATTTTAAATGTCCTTTTCCCCCAGTACGCACACAGCGTATCTATGGATGGTGATGGATATGTTAATTAATTTGATTGTGGAAACATTATTTAATATATATGTATATCAAATTATGTTGTGCTGGGCTCGGTGGCTCAGCCTGTAATCCCACACCTTTGGGAGGCTAAGGTGAGTGGATTGCCTGAGCCCGTGGGTTCAAGACCCACCTGGGCAGCGAGACCTCATCTCTACAATAAATCAAAAAATTAGCCTGGCGTGGTAGCACACGCCTGTAATTCTGGCTACTTGGAAGGCTGAGGTGGAAGGATCGCGAGAGCCCAGCAGGTGAGGCTGCGGTGGCCGGGAGCGGCCACTGCACTCCAGTCTGGGTGACTGAGTGAGACTCCAACTCAAAAAAAAAAAAATTATGTTGTGTATATTGAATATATACAAGTTTGACAATTAAATGTTTTTAATTAATAAGTACTGAGTGCTACAAGCTCAAGAGACTAAAAGAAAAAAAAAGGATTCTATGTCACGAAGGTCTCCTTGTTCTTTCTTGACTCAGTTCAGCTCATCCGTCTCACCTCTCCCTGGAGGGACCATTGCGGGTCCACAGCCACTTGGGAGCAGCCTCGAGTTATGACTGACCTTGTTCTTCCTGCTACAAATCCCTTCTAGCAAGGACAGTCAGAAACTCCCACTTTTACAAGCAGTCACAACTAGGAACTGAGCTGTCTTCCCAGGCCCTTGGCGGGGAGCTGGTTCACAGTGGTTAAAAAGTGATAAAACCAAGGCCACCCTTGGAGGGAGAAGGCTTCTGGACAGCTCAGGGCCCTGTCCCAATGGAAGCCATGCCCATTCACATCAGCAGTGTCCATAAGTGTGGCTGCAGGGACATTTCAAATCCCCCTCACTCTCCACATTTCCTGAGGGCCTGCCTGCACACCCCACGTTTTGTGACTGAGTCAGGAAACAAAGAAGGCCAATTCAGGTACACACCAAAATTCTGCTGGGCTGAGCCAGAGGGACAGACTGGAGGGTACATTTACAGAGTAATAGAATTGCGTATTTTTTATCTTTTTTTTTTTTTTAAGAATTTTTTTCCATTGATGTGCAATTGGAGTCGTTTAGAGGAAATCTGAAAGTAGAATTACTTTAGAGGGTCACAATTTTCTTTCAGTCATTCAAAGTCATCTTACCTCTTGCACTCATGTGCTACATTTGATACAATTGGTGACTCAATATTGATACATTATTATTAACTAAGGCCCATAGTTTACATTAGGGTCTTTTTGTTTTGTTTTGTTTGAGTCAGAGTCTCACTCTGTCACCCAGGCTGGAGTGCAGTGGCACACTCATGGCCACCATAGCCTCAACCTGCTGAACTCAGGTGATCCTTCTGTCTCTGCCTTCCAAGAAGCTGCAACCACAGGCACACGGCACCATGCCTGGCTGATTTTTTGATTTATTGTAGAGACGAGGTCTAGCCAAGTGGCCCAGGCTGGTCTCAAATCCCCAGACTCAGGCAATCCTCTCACCTCCGCCTCCTGTAGTGCTGGGATTATAGGCGTGAGCCACCGCACCTGTCTTGTTTTGTTTTTTGTTTGTTTGTTTTTTGTTTTTTTTTGAGTTGGAGTCTCACTCGGTTGCCCAGACTGGATTGCAGTAGCTGCTCCCAGCCACCGCAGCCTCGACCTGCTGGACTCCGGCGATCCTTCCGCCTCAGCCTTCCAAGTAGCTGGAATTACAGGCATGCACTACCACGCCCGGCTGATTTTTTGATTTATTGTAGAGATGAGGTCTTGCCAAGTTGCCCAGGCAGGTCTTGAACCCACAGGCTCAGGCAATCCACTCACCTCAGCCTCCCAAAGGCACGGGATTACAGGCTGAGCCACCGAGCCCGACTTTGTTTTGTTTTTAAGAGACAGTTGTCTTTCTCTGTCTCCCAGGCTAGAGTACAGTGGCCCAATCATAGCTCACTACCGTCTTGAACTTCTGGCCTCACTCTATCCTCCAGCCTCAGCCTCCCAAGTAGCTGGGACTATAGGCGCTTGCCACCATGGCTAGCTAGGGTTCACTTAATCTTTGCATCATACAGTTCTATGGGTTTTTACAGATGCATAATGTCATATTCAATATCAGACAGAATAGTTCACTGCCCTGAAAATTTCCTGTGCTCTACCTATCCATCTCTTCTTCTCCTTCGTCCCTGGCAACTATTGATATGTTTATGTCTTTATAGTTTTGAAACCATCAACATAAAATTAATATGGAACCACAGGGTAAAAACTGTAGAAGAGACCTGGCCATGCAAAGGTGCAGCTGTGATTAGAAATTAACAAATCTGGCGGGGTGTGGTGGCTAACGCCTATAATCCCAGCACTTTGGGAGGCCAAGGTGAGAGGATTGCCTAAGCCCACAGGTTTGAGACCAGCATGGGCAACTTGGTGAGACCTCGTCTCTACAATAAATCAAAAATTATCCGGGCATGGTGGTGCATGCCTGTAGTTCCAGCTACTTGGAAGGCTGAAGTGGAAGGATCACCTGAGCCCAGCAGTTCAAGGCTACGGTAGCCGTGAGTGTGCCACTGCACTCCAGCCTGGGCGACAGAGTGAGACTCTGACTCAAAAATAAAATAAAATAAAATAAAATAAAGAAAGAAATTAACAAATGCATAGTTTCTAAGATTGCTTTCAATTGAACAAAAAGCAGCTGATTATCTTCATTTTGTCCTGACCCTTGGGGAGAAGGGAAGCTGCCCGCATGGCTGATAAACATATTTTCCCTTAAACAAGGGACCCAAGACTGCGCAGATCTCCTTGATGACATCCCAAAGTTTGAAAGGTGCAAGCAGCTCTAATCCTCAGGGACCCCCACCTCCCGCATACCTTCCTCCTAAACTACCCCTATGATGGCTCACTGCCCAGGGGTCAGTAGCTGAGAGTGATGAGATTGCCTTACAGATAGCATCTATTGTAAAACCCAAGAATGGTGTTTAAGATGTTTTTCAGACTTTGCATTCCGAGGGACCTGAGGCCCCACCCAGACCAGGACACATACCAAGAAGTTGATTCCATCGGTTTCTGTAATGCCCCCTCCCAGAAACTGACTCTGTGGCGTAAAGGCAGTTTCAACATCCCCACATGACACCATCTCTAGCCTGTCAGCAGTCTCTAGCCACCTGCTCACCAAATTCTCTTTAAAAAACTCTAGCCTCTGGACTACCAGAGAGACAGATTTGAGAAATAGCTCCCATCCTCCTTGCTCAACTGCTTTGTCAGATTAAACTCTTTCTCGACTGTAACAGCTGCATCAGTCTTGGTTTTTCTGGGCAGTGGACACAAGAACCATGTCAGGCTGTTAACCTGTTTTACCTTTTTCAGGATGTCATGTAGTTAGAATCTTAGAGTATGTAGAATTTTCAGACTGGCTTCTTACATTTTGCAATATGCATTTAGGGTTTCTCTGTGTTTTTTTCTTCTTTCTTTCTGTCTTTTTTTAGGAGATCTCAATATTTTTCCCAGGCTTGTTATGAACCTCTATGTCTTCTCCTGGCTCCATGGTTCATTTATTTTCTCTTTTTTTCCCCAATTACTTTTTATTATGTAAAATACACATACAATGTACAATTTTAACCATTTCTAGGTGTATAGTTGAGCAATTTTTTTTTTTTTTTGAGTCAGTGTTTCGCTCTGTCACCCAGCCTGGAGAGCACTGGCACTGTCATGGCCACTGTAGCCTTGACCTTCTGGGCTCAGAGGATCCTTTGACCTCAGCATTCCAAGTAGCTAGAACTATAGGTATACACCATCATGCCTGACTAATTTTTAAAAATTTTATCATAGAGATGACATCTCACTATGTTCTCCAGGCTGGTCTTGAACTCCTGGGCTCAGTCAATTCTCTTGCCTCTGCCTCCCAAAGTGCTGGGAGTCCAGGCGTGAGCCACTATGCATGGTTTGGTTTAGTGATTTTTAAATACATTTATAGGCCAAGCATGATGGCTCATGCCTGTAATTTCAGTACTTTGGGAGATGGAGGTGAGAGGACTGTCAGAGCCCATGGGTTCAAGACCAGCCTGGGCAACATGGTGAGACCTCATCTCTACAATAAATCAAAAAATTAGCTGGGCACGGTAGTGCACGCCTGTAGTTGCAGCTACTTGGAAGGCTGAGGTGGAAGGATCACTGGAGCCCAGCAGTTGGAGGCTGTGGTGGCTGGGAGTGGCCACTGCACTCCAGTCTGGGCAACAGAGTGAGATTCCAACTAAAAAAAAAAAAAAAAATTAGCTGGGCCTGATGGTGCTCACCGGTAGTTCCAGCTACTTGGAAGGTTGAGGTGGAAGGATTGCTTGAGCCCAGTAGGTCAAGGCTGCGGTGGCCATGAGTATGCCACTGCACTCCAGTCTGGGACAGAGTGAGACTCCAACTCAAAAAATAAAATAAAATAAAATAAGTACATTTATAATATTGTGTTGTCATCACCAGTATTCATCTCCAGTACTCTTTTCATCTTTTTTTTTTTTCCTATGTTGGAGTTTCACTCTGTTGCCCAGGCTGTAGTGCAGTGGCATGCTCACGGCCACTGCAGCCTTGACCTGTGAACTCAGATGATCCTTCCGCCTCAGCTTTCCAAGTAGCTGGAATTACAAGCATGCACCACCATGACCAGCTAATTTTTTGATTTATTGTAGACATGAGGTCTCACCAAGTTGCCCAGGCTGGAGTGCAGTGGCATGCTCATTGTCACCGCAACCTCAACCTACCGGGCTCAGGTGATCCTTCCACCTCAACCTTCCAAGTAGCTGGAACCACAGCCATGTGCCACCACGCCTGGCTAATTTTTTGATTTATTGTAGAGATGAGGTTTCACCCTAGTGCTCAGTCTGGTCTTGAATCCCTGAGCTCAGTCAATCCTCTTGTCTCCACCTCCCAAAGTGCTGGGATTATAGGCTTGATCCACTACGCCTGGCCTATGTTTGCCCATTTCACGATTCCCGAGAGCACCTGCCCACACCACGCTGAGTGTTCAGCTGTCTTTGACGAAGAATGCCATGACCCTCATGCCCCACCCTTCCTGTTTACTTGATCTCAACCCAAGTGACTTTTTTTATTTGTTTGTTTCCCAGGATGAAACGAATTTTCAAGGAGAAACATTTTGCCAGTGTGAAAGAGGTGAAACAGAAAACGGTAGAAACACCAAAAGGCATCAAAATGCATAAGTTCAAAAACTGGTTTGAACAGTGGAAAAAAGCATCTTGATAAGTGTATTGCATCAAAAGGAGAGTACTTTAAATGTGTCTGAAGTTTAAACATGTAAGATAAATATGCAATTTTTAATAAATAAATTCCAGGATTTTGGGGGTTCTCCCATATGTGTCCTTTGGAGATATGTCTATTTAAATTCTTTGTGCATTTTTGAATCAGGTTGTTGAATTTTTATTGCTGTTGACTTTTAGGAGTTCTCTATATATTCTGGATATTCACCCCTTATCAGATATATGATCTGCAAATATTTCTTCCCATTCTGTGAGTTGACTTTTTACTCTATTGATAGTGTCTTTTGATGTATAAACATGTTTAATTTTCATGAAGTTCCATTTATCTATTTTTTCTTTTGTTGACTGTGCCTTTGGTGCCATATTCAAGAAATTATTGCCAATTCAATGTTGTGAAACTTTTGCTCTGTGTTTTCTTTTCTTTTGTGTCAGAGTCTCACTGTGTTGCCCCAGCTGGAGTGCAGTGGCATACTCACAGACACCGCAGTCTCAGCTGGCTGGGCTCAGGTGCTCCTTCCAAGTAGCTGGAACTACAGGCACACGCCACCATGCACAGTTAATTTTTTTTTTTTTTTTAGTTGGAGTCTCACTCTGTCACCCAGACTGGAGTGCAGTGGCCACTCCCGGCCACCGCAGCTTCGACCTGCTGGGCTCTGGCAATCCTTCCACCTCAGCCTTCCAAGTAGCTGGAACTACAGGCGTGTGCTACCATGCCCGGCTAATTTTTGATTTATTGTAGAGATGAGGTCTCGCCAAGTTGCCCAGGCGGGTCTCGAATCTTCAGGCTCAGGCAATCCACTCACCTCAGCCTCCCAAAGATGCGGAATTACAGGCTGAGCCACCGAGCCTGGCTAAATTTTTTGATTTATTGTAGAGATGAGGGCTTGCAAGTTGCCCAGGCTGGTCTTGAACCTGTGGGCTCAGGCAATTGTCTCACCTCGGCCTCCCAAAGTGCTGGGATTATAGGCATGAGCCACCGCACCTGACCCTGTGTTTTCTTATAAAGAGTTCTATAGTTTGAGCTCTTACATTTAGGTTTTTGATTCATTTGAGTTAATTTTTGAATATTATTTCATCTATAAATATTTCAGTATATATCTCTGAGAGATAAGAACTCTTTTTTTTTTTTTTGAGTCGGAGTCTTACTCTGTCACTCAGGCTGGAGTGCAGTGGCATGCTCATGGCCACCACAGCCACAACCTGCTGGGCTCTGGCAATCCTTCTGCCTCAGCCTTCCAAGTGGCTGGAACTACAGGCGTGTGCTACCACTCCCAGCTAATTTTTCTTTTCTTTTTCTTTTTTTTTTTTTTGAGTTGGAGTCTCACTCTGTCACCCAGATGAGTGCAATGGCCACTCCCGGCCACCACAGCCTCAGCCTGCTGGGCTCCGGCGATCCTTCTGCCTCAGCCTTCCAAGTAGCTGGAACTACAGGCACGCGCTACCACTCCTGGCTGATTTTTTGATTTATTGTAGAGATGAGGTCTCGCCAAGTTGTCCAGGTGGGTCTCAAACCCGCGGACTCAGGCAATCCACTCACCTCAGCCTCCCAAAGTGCTGGGATTACAGGCTGAGCCACCGAGCCCGGCCCTAATTTTTCTTGATTTATTGTAGAGACAAGTTCTCACCAAGTTGCCCAGACTGGTCTCGAATCCCTGGGTTCAGGCAATCCTCTCACCTTGGCCTCCCAAAATACTAGGATTACAGGCTAGAGCCACCATACCTGGCTGAGCTAAGGATCCTTAAAAAAAACCATTATGCCATCATCATACAATATAATTAACAATAATTTATTTTCTCTTCTTTTCTTTTTTGAGCCAAGGTCTCACTCTGTCACTCAGGCTGGAGTGCAATGGCACAGTCCTGGTGCACTGAAGCCTTGACCTTCTGAACTCAAGCAATCCTCCTGTCTTAGCCTCCTGAGTGACTGGGACTACAGGCACGCACCCCCAAGCCTGACTAATTAGTTTTTTTGTAGAGATGAGGTCTCACTATGTTAGTCAGGCTGGTCTCAGATGCCTAGGCTCAAGCAGTTCTCTTGCCTTGGCCTCTCAAAGTGCTGGGATTACAGGTGTGAGTCAGTGTGCCAGGCATAACAATAATTTCTTAATATTATCAAATATTCAGTGCAGTTGGTATGCAGCAAACTTGCTAGATAGACTCTCCTATGTAGAAGTGGAGGATATGAACAGATCAGGCAAGCATGTCCATTGCTAGACCCACAGAGCCCAGATGGAGACTGCCAGCACCCAGTTAGATGACCCATTGTTAGGTGCTGAGTACCTTCCAGCCTCACCCCAGGGTTGCCGGATTTAGCAAGTAAAAATGAAGGATCCTCAGTTGAATTTAAATGTAAGTAATGAATACCTTTTTATTTTTTATTTTTTGAGTTGAGATCTCACTCTGCCACACAGGCTGGAGTGGAGTGGTATGATCACGTCTCACCATAGCCTTGACCTCCCGGGTTCAGGCAATCCTCTTGCCTCAGTCTCCCAAGTAGCTGGTATTACTGGTGCACACCACCACGCCTAGCTATTTTAAAAAATTTTTTTGCAGAGACAAGGTCTCACTATGTTGTTCAAGCTGGCCTCGAACTCCTGGGCTCAAGTAATCCTCCTGCCTTGGCTTCCAAAAGTTCTGGATTACAGATGTGAGTCAGCATATCCAGCCACAATGAATATATATATATATATTAGTATAAGTAAGTTGCATGCAATATTTGGGGTATACTTATTAGAAATTATTCCTTGTTTATCCTAAATTCAAATTAGCAGGAGTCCAGAACTATACCTAGCAACCTTACCTCCCCTGCTCCTCATCTCTCTTGATAGCACAAGGATGCCTTTCTGAGCCCTAAAACCCGTCTCAGCTCCATGTGACGCTGACTCACGCCCAGGTAACCACTTGGCCGAGTGGAGACATAGATCATGGTCATGGTCCTGGGGCATCTAGCAGGCTGGATAGAACCAGCTCAAAATTCCCTCAAGACCTAGGCACCGTTGGAAGATTCCTCCTGGTCGCCCTATCCCATTAGCAGAGACTGGCGTTGTTCTGGCTTCACAATCTCAAACAGAGTCCAGTCTAAAATTCCTCTCTGCTCTTCTGACAGGTTCTGAAAGGGAATCCATTAAAGCCTAATTAATAAGAGGCATCCCAGGAGTGAGCTTTCCCCACACTTTTGTGCAATGCTGCTCTCCGCTTTGAAAAGATCTGAGTGGCTATTGTTACAATGTGAATCAGGTTTCATTCTTCAGCGCCCTTCAGGAATAGAAACACGCCAACTTGCTCAGACATGTTGTATCAAATGGCAAGATGATCTCACCAAGCACTGTCTCCTCAGAATTTATTTTGGGTGCAGCACACATTAAGGACATAGCGGTAAACCAGGCTTCCAAGCAATCTGCGTGGGAAATTTGTTGGAGGCATGAAACCCTGGTGTCCCCTGTGCCTCTAAAAAATGAGAGCTCTTTGCCTGCCATCACAGGCATAGCAAATAGCTTGCAAGAAGTTTCCCACTCATCACAATAGTTCGTATTGCTATTTTATTTGTGAGATGTGTCATACATGCAGAGCAGTAAATAAAACATATAGGTGGCCAGGCATGGTGGCTCACGCTTGTCATCTCAGCACTTTGGAAGACTGAGGATGGCTTGAGACTAGAAGTACAAGATCAGCCTGGGCAACATAGCAAGACCCCATCTCTTTAAAAAAAAAATTAGCAGCCGGGCTCGGTGGCTCAGCCTGTAATCCCGCACCTTCGGGAGGCTGAGGTGAGTGGATTGTCTGAGCCCGCGGGTTTGAGACCCGCCTGGGCAGCGAGACCTCATCTCTACAATAAATCAAAAAATCAGCCGGGTGTGGTAGCGCATGCCTGTAATTCTGGCTACTTGGAAGGCTGAGGCGGAAGGATCGCCGGAGCCAGCAGGTCGAGGCTGCGGTGGCCGGGAGTGGCCACTGCACTCCAGTCTGAGCGACAGAGTGAGACTCCAACTCAAAAAAAAAAAAAAAAAATTAGCTTGTTCTGGTTGCGCTTGGTGGCTCACGCCTATAATCCCAGCACTTTGGAAGGCCAAAGTGAGAGGATTGCCTGAGCCCACAGGTTCAAGACCAGTCTGGGCAACTTGACGAGACCTCATCACTAAAATACAAAAATAAAAAAAGGGAAAAACATTAGCATGTGCTTGTATGTAGTCCCAGCTACTCAAAAGGCTGAGGTAGGCGTTGGAGGCTGCAGTGAGTTATGATTGTGCCACTGACTCTAGCCTAGGTAACAGAGTGAGACCAAATTTCAAAACTACCTACATAAAACAAAACAGATATGTGTAGTTCAATGTGTTATTATAAACTGAACACCCACATAACTCCCATCAGGCCTTGAATTGTACTCACTTCCCTAGAAGCTCCCTCTCCCATTCCCTCATTATAGCTTTCCTTACCCTCAAGAGGTTGCCACTATCCTAACTTGCGGAAATCCTTTCTTCGCTTTTCTCTTTAGGCCACTGTTGTGTGTGCCCTGCTAACCATGCCCCTGTTGGTGAACTTCATAGAAATGAAACTCTGTTGTGTGTGTTCTTTCTGACTTGTCTGTTCCTCACAACTGCTCTTAGACAAGGAGTGAAGAGTGCTTCCTTGATGCCTAGTGGTGTTTGCAGAGATGGTGGATTCAGGAGTATGCTGTCTTCACAAAAGTGGCTGGCCTAGAAGTCACACTGGCCAACTTTGGCCTTGTAGCTCAGTCACTTACTAACTGTGTGACCTCTCAACTCTTCCTGTGTAAAATTGGGACAAATTATACCTCTGGCATGAATACTTCAAGAGCAAGGAGTGTTCCTCATTTGTCCTTTTGGTCTAAACAGCTTGTAGTACCTGGTGTCTGATACATCTTTTTTATTTTTATTTTTTGTAGAGACAAGGTTTTGCTATTTTGCCCAGGCTGATCTTGAACTCCTGGGCCCAAACAGTCCTCCCATCTCAGCCTCCCAAAGTGCTGGATTACAGAGGTGAACCACCATGCCTAGCCCCCAGACAAATCTTGAGCGAATAAAGGAATCATAGTGAGATAATGTATGTAAGGGCCTATCGTCACACCTGATTCACAGCAATTGTTTAAGACATGGAGGCTAATATTATTGCCGCCAGTGCTGTTTATCTGAATATGGCCGCCAACGATTCCCGCCTCTTGGTATTCTTGTATTTTGTACAACCCTCTTGAAGTGGACTGGATACATTAACTCACTTCTAAGTCATAGAATTCAGCAGATGGTATGCAATGTCATTCTGAAGATTATGAAAGACCTTGGCTTCCACCTTGGGTCTGCTGTCTCATTGTCTCTTGGACTACTCACTCTAGAGGAAGCCAGCTGCTATGTTGTGAGGCAGCCCTGTGGAGAGGCTCCTGTGATGAGGGACTACAGTCTGCCAGCCACCAGGTGTGAGCTAAAAGTGGATTCTCCATCCAGGTGAGCCTTCAGGTGGGACTGTGGTCCCAGGGGACAGCTTGACTGCAGCATCATGAAAGATCTTCAGCTAGAGGTACCCCGCTAAGCACTGCCTGCCTGGATTCCTGACTACAGAAACTGTGAGATAACAAATGTTCGTTGTTTTAAGTTACTACATTTGGGGCTAATTTGTTACACAGCAACAGGTAACTAATGTACTCCTTTTCTTTTCTTTGCTTTTTTTTTTTGAGTTGGAGTCTTACTCTGTCGCCTAGACTTACTCTGGGCCACCACAGCCTCGACCTGCTGGGCTCTGGTAATCCTTCCCCCTCAGCCTTCCAAGTAGCTGAAACTACAGGCGTGCGCTACCACGCTCAGCTAATTTTTTTGATTTATTGTAGAGATGAGGTCTCGCCAAGTTGTCCAGGCGGGTCTTGAACCCGTGGGCTCAGGCAATCCACTCACCTCAGCCTCCCAAAGGCGCGGGATTACAGGCTGAGCCACCGAGCCCGGTTTGTACTCCTTTTCTTGGGTGAAAAGAGTGCTAGAAATTTTTGGAGCATGTGACAGACAAAGAGATGTACTGTTCAGATCCCTGTTTAAGAATGGACTTGGCTCTGGGCATGGAGGCTTACAGCTATAATCCCAGAACTTTGGGAGGCAGAGGAGAGAGGATTGCCCGAGTCCAGGGGTTTGAGGCCAGCCTGGGCAACATGGCAAGACCTTGTCTCTACAATTAAAAAAAAAAAAAATTAACCGGGTATGGTGGTGCATGCCTGTGTTTCCAGCTACTTGGAAAGCTGAGGTGGAAGGATCGCCTGAGCCCAGCAGATTGAGGCTGTGGTGGCCATGAGCGTGTCACTGCACTCTAACCTGGGCAACAGAGTGAGACTCTTACTCAAAAAAAAAAAAAAATTTTAAATAAATAAATTAATTAATAATAATAATACTTTTTTTTAAAGAATGGACTCACAGTCCAGCCCAGTGGCTCACACCTTATAATCCCAGAACTTTGGGAGACTGAGAAAGGAGGCGCCCTTGAGCCCAGGACCTCAAGACCAGCCTAGGCAACATACTGAAACCTCGTCTATAAAAATTATGAAAATTAGCCGAGCGTGGTGGTACATGCCTATAGTTCACCTACTTGGGAGGCTGAGGTGGGGGGATCCCCTGAGTCTCTGAGCCCCTGAGCCCAGGAGGTTGAGGGCAGTGAGCCAGGATCATGCTAACAGCACTCCAGCCTGGGCCTCAGAAAGAGACCCTATCTTTAAAAAAAAAAAAGCCGATGCAGTGGCTCACGCCTATAATTCCAGCACTTTGGGAGGTGGAGGTGAGAGAATTGCTTGAGTCCAGGTATTTAAGACCAGCCTGGACAACTTGGTAAGATCTCATCTCTACAATAAATCAAAACAATTAGCCAGGTGTACGTGCCTGTGGTTTCAGCTACTTGGAAGTCTGAGGCAGAGGGATCACCTAAGCTCAGCAGGTCAAGGCTGTGATGACTGTGAATTTGCACTGCACTCCAGCCTGGGTGACAGAGTGAGACTCTTATTCCAAAAAAAAAAAAAGTGTAGTGTATAACAGAATGTCAGGCACCTAGTAAGTACTAGATGAAGGCTAAACTATAATCTGTCCAAGACTATAAACAAGCTAGCATCTTTATGCTTTCCACAAAATTTTACTGGAAATTAGTTCAATACATTGTACACAGTAGAACTTTGACATTGATAAAGTTTATACCCATAACTTTTATGAAACCCCAAACTCCCAAACATCACCATAGCACATATTGTCACCCATAAAATGAAATAAAGCACAACTCAAAATTATATATGACTCTTTTAAGTCCTCAATATTCTACAAGCAAGAGTCCAAAATGTAATAAAGCTGTTGAAAATAAGTACGGTTCTCCAGACCCACTGTGTTAAGAGAAGAAAAAAAGAAGGATGAAGCTGGGTGTGGTGGCTCATGCCTGCAATCCCAGCACTTTGGGAGGCTGAGGTGACAGGATTGCCTGAGCTCAGGGTTCAAGACCAGCCTAGGCAACTTGGCGAGACCTCCTCTCTACAGTAACTCAAAAAATTAGCTGGGTGTGGTGGTGCATGCCAGTTGTTCAAATCTTCTTGGAAGGCTGAGGCAGAAGAATCTGCTGAACCCAGCAGGTCTAGACTGCAGTGGCCATGAGCATGCCACTACACTCCAGCCTGGGTGGCAGAGTGAGACTCCAACTCAAAAACAAAAAATAAAAATAAAAAAAAGAAGGAGGATGACTGGAGGCATGCCAGTGAGATTTGGGAACTGTTGCTCTTGTTTGCATTGGGACTTATCCCATCAAAGGGTTGAGCTACCACTGAATGCCACCCCCTGAATAAGCCCACACCTCTGAAATGTAGCAGATCCAAACCTGTTCCTCCCACTCTTGGCCTCACTTTGATAGATAATGATAGATAATTCCGGCTGGGCGTGGTGGCTCATGCCTGTAATCCCAGCACTTTGGGAGGTGGAGATGAGAGGATTGCCTAAGTCCACGGGTTTGAGACCAACCTGGGCAACACAGTGAGACCTGGTCTCTACAGTAAGTCAAAAAATTAGCTGGGTGAGATGGCGCACACCTGCATTCCAGCCTTGGCGACAGAGTGAGATTCCAATTCATAAATAAATAAATACATAAATAAATAGATAGATGGCTAGAAAATTCCAGGCCAGAAAACGAGAGGCCATCTGTGGCACCTCCCTCTCACCACTGCTAATCCAACATCGTGTCTTCTTGTTCTCCCATCAAAATGCCGTAAATTCACCCATCCCCCCCCTTTTTTTTTGAGTCAGTGTTTCACCCTGTCACCCAGGTTGGAGTGCAGTGGCACCGCAGCCTTGACCTGCTGGGCTCAGGTGATCCTTCCACCTCAGCCTTCCCAGTAGCTGGAACCACAGGCATGCACCACCATGCCTGGTTGATTTTTTGGTTTATTGTAGAGGCAAGGTCTCAACAAGTGCCCAGGCTGGTCTCAAACTCCTGGGCTCAGGCAATCCTCTCGCCTCTGCCTCCCAAAGTATTGGAATTACAGGCGTGAGCCACCATGCCCAGCCCACCCACACTTTTCTGTCTCCACTGGTCTCCTTCTCCCAGCCCCTTCTCCTTCCAGAGTTCCTCACTGGCCCTCCTCTGGTTCATTTGCCACACTGCAACCCAAAACTCTCAAATGCAGATGAGTGTGAATGTCTACAACTCCTCCTGCCTTTAGAATACAGATTACACCCTCCAGTTACTTGGAAGGCTGAGGTGGAAGGATCACCTGAGCCTAGCAGGTTGAGGCTGTGGTGGCTATGAGTGTGCCACTGCATTCCAGCCTGGGCGACAGTGAGACTTCGACTCAAAAAAAAAAAAAAAAAAAAGAATACAGGCTACACTCTTCTTCCCCAGGGCTGCCCCACCCCTCTCAACAACCTGACCTGTGCTCCAATGTCCCCTTGCACATGTGTCAGGAACCGTAGGCACTTCCCGTGTCAGGACCTGTGGTGTTATGCTCTAGATCGTGGTTTTTGACTGCTTCCTGGTTGGCAACTCCCAGGGAGCCTATGACAGATTTTTGTTACAGCAGTGGAGGTGTCGGGCCTCAGGGGCAGGCTCAGAAACAGAATCTCTCCCACCTTCTCTTGCCCTCCTTCCACCTGTCCCATGGGACTCCAATCTTCCCCTGATTGTGGGTCCTAAGACTCTCCCCAGAGAGGGCTCTGACCTGTACACAAGGGAAAACAATGCTGATATCAGGAAGTTTCTTAAAAATCTGAGAGGACTGCATTCTGGAGGCTGAAGGGAGGTGAAGGATGCATTCCCGTGCCCAGAAGGTGGTGCACCCAAACCTCATGAGGACAGATGCTCCTGGCCTTGGGACCCTTCCAGAGCCTGCCCTTTGTACCTCTTATCTGGCTGTTTATTTATGTCTTCTAAAATATCCCTCTGACTGGGCGGTGGCTCACCCAGTAATCACAGCAATTTGGGAGGCTGAGGTGAGAAGATTGCTTGAACCTAGGAGTTCAAGACCAGTCTGGATAACACAGTGAGACCTCGTCTTTACCAAAATATTTTTAAAAATTAGCCAGGCATGGTGGCACATGCCTGTAAGTTGCAGCTACTTGGGAGACTGAGGGGGAAGAATTGCCTGAGCCCAGGAGATCAAGGCTGCAGTGAGCTATGATCATGCCACTGTACTCCAGCCCAGGTGACAGTGAGATTCTGTCTCAAACACACACACACACACACACACACACACACACACACACACGGTGTCAAAAAATGTATACACACTTTAAAAAAGGAAAAAACTGTATTAAAATTGTAATGCTCAGTATATATCAAAAACAAAAGATTAATACAAGTCATGTTTGACTTCTGCAATTACAAGAGTTGCTCAGAGTGATTTTCCACCAACATCCAGACACTTCAGGTTACAGTGAACTAAAAGTAACACATAGATACTATTTCTTAAAATGTATACACATTTTTTGGCAAAAAATGAGCCAAGTGTGGTGGTGCACACCTGTAGCCCAAGATACTCAGGAGGCTGAGGCTGGAGGATCACCTGAGCCCAGGAATACATAGATCTTTCTTAATAAACCAGATAAACATGTTTCCTTTAGTTAAATGGGATTCCCTGGGTTAATCAAACCCAGAGAATGGGTCATGGGAACCCCAACTTGAAACCCAGACTTGCAACGGGTAGGGCAGGAGGAGTGGGATGGGGTGGTGGGGAAGTCTTGGAGACTGAGCCCTCAGCCTGAGAGACCTGACACTCTCTCTGGGTAGATAATGAGAGAATTGAATTGGAGGACTCTCTGTTGAGGTCCTTTGCTGGGTGGTGAAGAAAGTCCCCCCACTTTGTCACAGAAGTCTTCTGTGTGGATGATTACTGTGATATAAGCTCAGAGGGAGAGTTTTTCCCCAAGCATCACCTGGGTAAAGCTATTTTCTACAATGTGGATCCAAAGATTGGAGGGCATGGTAGGAAAAAATAGTGAGGCTTTTATTTTTAGAAATGTTGAGTTTGTCGTGACATCCAAGGACAAAGATTTTTCAGAAGCAATGGGTAAAATAGCTCTGAAAAATTGCAGTAATTTAAAAAGTGTAATGCTACTATTCACTGTCAATAAAACATATACTCAATGTTTTCAGGGCACGTTAGTATTTTTAAGGCAATTTCATGTCTGTACTTATAACATCATGGTTAGGAGTATGGGCTCTGACCACAGATTCAAAGGTTCAGATCTCACAAATACCACTTTTAACTGTGTCATCTTGGAAAAATGATTTACACTGGCTTTGTCTCAGTTCCCCATCTGTAAAATGGGTAGGGTAACAGTCACAGCTCGGAGGTAGATGATTAAGTGAATTAACAGTTGTAAAGCACTTAGAACAGTGCCTGGTTTTTAGCAAGCACTCTAGAACCAGCTGTGGCTGTCTTCTTCTTTCTGCCATTCTCCAGGATTATGATGTGAACACACAGGGGACAAAAGAGACACAACCCTGTCGGGGCTTTGTTACCCCTGTGCCCAGTCCTGTTCCCTCCCACATGTCGCTCAACATCAACAGGCCACAGAACTCAGTGCCTCCTCAGTTCACCCAGAAAGAGAGCACTCACCCACACTCACAACAATGGGGAATGACCAAAACCTTGCAGAAAGTTTCAGAGCAGAGCTGGGGAAGGATATCCGTGAAAACAACAATTTCACCTTTATTCTTCTACTTTTTTTTTTTTTTGAGTTGGAGTCTCACTATGTTGTCCAGCTGGAGTGTGGTGGTGCGATCATGGCTCACCACAGCCTCAAATTCCTGGGCTCAGGTGATCCTCCAGCCTCAGCCTCCTGAGTATCTTGGGCTACAGGTGTGCACCACCACACTTGGCTCATTTTTTGCAGAGATGAGTTTTCGCTATGTTGCCTGGGATTGTCTTGAACTTCTAGGCTCAAGCGATCCTCCCACCTCACCCTCCCAACATACTGGGATTACAGGCGTGAATCACCCCACCTGGACTTTTCTTCCACACTTCTTTTCAGCACACTACTAATTTCTTTGTCACCCTCCATCCTTGGCTTTTCTCCCGGCCAGGGTGGGGCTGGCAACCTGAGGGAACTCCTATCTTCTTCACATTTTTTCCTCTCTCTTTCTCCTGGACACAATACCTCTCTTGGATTTGCCATCTTTTCTTATCCGGCATACCCTGGAGTGTCTCCCTCCGGCCCAAGGGATTTGTTCAAGTATCTCATCCAAAAAAGTCTCATTCTCTCCTTGTGAGGCGCTTCCTCAGTCAACGCCTCTTTGCTGAAGCTGTTTAAAAGGAGAAGGGCATGGAAGGCTGAGGCGGAAGGATCACTGGAGCCCAGCAGGTTGAGGCTGCTGTGGCCGGGAGTGGCCACTGCACTCCAGTCTGGGCGACAGAGTGAGACTCCAACTCCAAAAAAATAAAAATAAAAATAAAATAAAAGGAGAAGGACAACAGTGGAAACGTCCGTTACAGCAGGAGCTGTTGTGCTTATCTTAGGAGGGAAAGTTCAGCCGCCTTTGCCTGCACTGGCCTTTCTCCCACTTCCTCCGTTTCCCAAGGTCACTGGCTTCAAAGGTCTCAGGTCGGTCCTGAGCTCCCAGGCTCCCATCTCTGGGTTTCTGGCTCCTCCTAACAGCAAGTGATTTGTCTCTGAAGGTTGCCAGAGGTAGTAGCAAGAACCTCTCAGCTAGCAATTACCTTGAAGAGCCTTCCCTGGAGAAAAGGCTCTTTCTCTTTCAAACTGGAAAATTCTCACATTGTGCCAATTAGTCCAGAGGGCACTTGGAAGTCTTCCAGCTGAAACTCCCAATGCTTAAAGGGAAAGTGAGCAAGGAACAAAGGCAGCCTTCCAGGTGGGGGCTGTGGCAACAGTCAGGTGACTTTGGAAGAAAAAGCACAAGGTAGGCTGGGCATGATGGCTCACTTTGGGAGGCTGAGGTGAGAGGATTACCTGAACCCACGGGTTCGAGACCAGCCTGGGTGTCTTGGCGAGACCTCATCTCTACAATTAAAAAAAAAAAAAAAAAAAGCCAGGCTCAGTGGCTCAGCCTGTAATCCCGCGCCTTTGGGAGGCTGAGGTGAGTGGATTGCCTGATCCCGTGGGTTCGAGACCCGCCTGGGCAGCGAGACCTCATCTCTACAATAAAATAAAAAAATCAGCCGGACGTGGTAGCGCGTGCCTGTAATTCCAGCTACTTGGAAGGCTGGGGCGGAAGGATTGCCGGAGTCCAGGAGGTCGAGGCTGCGGTGGCCAGGAGCGGTCACTGCATCCCAGTCTGGGCGACAGAGTGAGACTCCAACTCAAAAAAAAAAAAAAAAAATTAGCCAGGTGTGGTGGTACGTGACTATAGTTCCAGGTACTTGGAAGGCTGAGGAGGAAGGATCACCTGAGCCCAGCAGGCCGAGGCTGCAGTGGCCGTGAGCATGCCCCTGTACTCCAGCCTGGGCGACAGAATGAGACTCCAACTTAAAGAAAAGAAAAAGCACAAGGTAACAATAGCTGCCAGGTGTGATGATGGCTCACGAATGTAATCTCAGCACTTTGGGAGGTGGAAGCGAGAAGATTACCTGAGTCCAGAGGTTCATGCCCAACTTGGGCAACTTGGCAAGACCTCCTCTCTACAATAAATCAAAAAATGTGCTGGGCATGGTGAATCATGCCTGTAGTTCCAGCTACTTGGAAGGCTGAAGTGGAAGGATCACCTGAGCCTAGCAGATCAAGGCTGTGGCAGCCATGAATGGGCCATTGGACTCTAACCTGGGCAACAGAGTAAGACTCCTACTAAAGAAAACAAAAAGAGAAACAAAAACAAAACAAAAGAAAAAACCAGCTGTTTCCCTGGTGGAACACAGTACTAAATTCATTTTACAAACACCGGTCATTATTAAAGTTAAATGCAGGACTTTTTCCCCCTAGGAGGGTAGAGATTTCATTGCCAAGTTCTACAAACAACTTTGTTATGCTGAAGGTGAAAAGCCTGCTCTGAAAAAGACAGAACATCAGAAACATCCTGACATCCATATGTAAATGGATTATTTGACCTGCTGGAGGTTAATTATTACAGTAACAGAGTGACTGACAGGTTTGCATGGTTTTTTTTCCGATTAGAAAACATAGTTTATAACCGGGCTCGGTGGCTCATCCTGTAGTCCCAGCGATTTGGGAGGCTGAGGTGAGTGGATTGCCTGAGCCCGTGGGTTCAAGACCCGCCTAGGCAACTTGGCGAGATCTCATCTCTACAATAAATAAAAAAAAAATTAGCTAGGCGTTTTAGCACGCACCTGTAGTTCCAGCTACTTGAAAGGCTGAGGCGGAAGGATCGCTGGAGCCCAGCAGGTCAATGCTGCGGTGGCCAGGAGCGGCCACTGCACTCCAGTCTGGGTGACAGAGTGAGACTCCAACTCAAAAAAAAAAGAAAGAAAGAAAACATAGTTTATTTAGAAAGTAAATTGAAGAAAGAGAGAGAGAGAGAGAGAGAGAGAGAGAGGATTCACCCCTCCAAGAGAGAGGGAGGAGGGGCCCAAAGCTTAGAAAACATGGCCTGGCCATAGCCCAAAGAGCACACAGCCACACCATAGCTTAGCAAGGCAGTGGTCGCAATGGCCTGGAAATGGCAGTGGCAATGGTGACTGGTTGCTCGTGGTTAAGTCTTTAATCCTCTTGCATGGTTTTTTGTGTGTTTTTTTAGTTGGGGGTCCCATTCTATCTCCCAGCTAGAGTGCAGTGGCACAATCATGGCTCACTCACTGCAGTCTTGCCTTCCTGGGCTCAGGTGACCCTTCCACATGAGCTTCCCGAGTAGCTGAGAGCATGTTTCTTTTTAATCATGTTGGCTTTGATATGCACCATGTGATTTATTTCTGAAACAGATTTACTGCCTCTCTTAAGCTTTGCCTAAGACAAACACTCTGTTCATTTGCTTTCCTCAGGTGAAGAGTAGCTGACTGGAGTAGTCGAAAGGTGTACATGTTGGCAGGAGGAAGCTGGCTTGTGTGAAAATCTTGCCGCATGTAATCACAGATTGGATGGCTCACAGCTTGGTTGAGAGGTGGTTGTACAAGCATCTGAAATTTCAATCCGGGGGCAGTAGGGGGAAAGAGGAAATCTCACAGAAACTGGTCGGGACACATCACAGGTAGAGAGGACATTGGAAAGGGCAGTCTTGTCCAAGTGAGCTCTGTCTGCCAGAGAAGACCAAAGAAAGCTCTGTCATTAGTGATGCTATTTAATTCCAGAAAGGGTCAGTTGGTCTTGTTTTGAGTCTGACTCTGATTTTTAAACTGATAAATTTTTTTTTTAGTCAAAATCTCAACTCTGTCACCCAGGCTGGAGTGCAGTGGCATGTTCACGGCCATCACAGCCTCCATCTACTGGGCTCAGTCAACACTTCCACCTTAGCCTTCCAAGTAGCTGGACTAACAGGCCTGCGCCACCAAACCTTACTAATTTTTCTTGATTTATGGTAGAGACAAGGTCTCACCAAGTTGCTCAGACTGGTCTCGAACCCTTGGGCTCAGGCAATCCTCTTGCCTTGGCCTCCAAACACCAGGACTGCTTGTAAACATCACAGCAAAATATTGTACTTCCTCCACTACCCCCAGAAGTAACCATATTTTTTGAGGAACCAAAAACAGACTCCTCGATCCTAACATATTATAGATCTGTTTCCCAAAGCATCTGTATTTTCACCTGACTCAATTTACTTTAAAAAGTATATTCTGGCCTGGTGCAGTGGCTTAGCCTATAATCCCAGCAGTTTGGGAGGCCAAGGCGAGAGGATTGACTGAGCCCGGGGGCTTGAGACCAGTCTGGGCAACTTGGTGAGACCTCGTCTGTACAATAAATTTTAAAAACTAGCTGGACATGGCCACTGCAGCCTGAACCTGCTGGACTTAGATGATCTTTCTGCCTCAGCCTTCCAAGTAGCTAGAACTACAGACGCATGCCACCACACCTAGCTCGTTTTTGTGATTTATTGTAGAGACGAGGTCTCATCAAGTTGCCCAGGCTGGTCTTGAACCCACGGGCTCAGGCAATGCACTTGCCTCAGCCTTCCAAAGTGCTAGGATTACAGGCTGAGCCACTAAGCCCAGCCTAGTCTCTGACTCTTAAAAAAAGATAAATAAATAAAAGTACATTCTAGCACAAGTCTCTTTTGATTGGGGGTTTCTTTCTTTTAAAATATTTTATACTGGCCATAGCTTTATTAAACTCTTTATTAAACTCTTTCTTAGCTTTGGTTCCCTCCTCAACCTTGGGAAGGTCAGTCTGTTTCTCTCTCTCTCTCTCTCTCTCTCTCTCTCTTTCTCTCTCTGTCTCTCTTTTTTAAGTTTTCAAGCAAGGCCAGGCATGGTGACTCACACCTGTAATCCCAGTACTTGAGGTGGGAGGATTTCTGGAGCCCAGGAGTTCAAGACCAGCCTGGGCAACATAGCAAGACTTCATCTCCAAAAGAAAAAAGAGAGAAAGAAAAAAAAGTTTTCAAGCAAAGTTTATTTAGAAAGCATATATATCCCTTTTTTGTCCCTTTCTGGTGTTCCAGATGTCAAAGCAAGGACGTGGTGGGTCCTCCAGTGCGAAATTCTGGATTTCTCTGGGTCTTTCGGTAGGCACTGTGATCAACTGTGTTGACAACACAGGAGCCAAAAATGTGTATATCATCTCCTTGAAGGGGATCAAGGGACAGCTGAACAGACTTCTTGTTGCTGGTATGGGTGACATGGTGATGGCTGCTATCAAGAAAGGCTACCAGAGCTCAGAAAGAAGGTACATCCAGCAGAAGTCATTTGACAACGAAAGTCATACTGGAACGAAGACGGCGTGTTTGTTTATTCTGAAGATAATGCAGGGCTCATAGTCAACAATAAAGGTGAGATGGAGGGTTCTGCCATTACAGGATCAGTTGCAAAGGAGTGTGACCCAGGAGTGCATCCAATGTTGGCAGCACTGCATGAGTCTTCAGTGTTTTTGTGAAATGTATAAAAAGGTGGCCAGGCTCAGTGGCTCAGCCTGTAACTTTGGGAGACCGAGGCATGTTGATTACCTGAGCCTGTGGGTTTGAGACCAGCCCGGGCGACTTGGCAAGACCTCATGTCTACAATTAAAAAAAAAAGTAAGCCGGGCTCAGTGGCTCAGCCTGTAATCCCGTGCTTTGGGAGGCTGAGGTGAGTG
>NW_007258907.1:1025683-1026493 GCF_000164805.1 Carlito syrichta | reverse complement strand
GTCGAGGCTGCGGTGGCCGGGAGAGGCCACTGCACTCCAGTCTGGGGGACAGAGTGAGACTCCAACTCGAAAACAGACAAACAAACAAAAAAGTACTTGCCCACCCTCATAAAAAATTTTTCCTCAGCAGTGTCTTTTTCCTAGTCTAGATGAAAACAGGGCCTGTCTTGAGTTTTAGCAAATTAAAACAGGTTACACTTCTAGGAGCAGACTTAAATGTGTTCCAGAGAGATGCCAATGCCACTTTATTTTTGGTTGCAGTTCTCTCAGGAGGGCTTTTTAATAGCTCTTGGAGTAAGGGCAGTCATCCTTGGAAACCAGACAAACTAGATAGAAACAGAAGTGTGGAGGACAAACCTACCCACCGACTCCCCTGTTCCTTTTACCCTTTACACTTGAAGCAACTACATTGGAAGCTGACTGTCATGGATCTCATAATCTTACTTTAAATTTCCTGCTGCTGATGCTAACATTTTCTGTTTTCTTGGGATCAGGAAGTCAAACCATGTGGCAGGTCTCAGAGTACATTTGAAATGCTTTATCCCCTGAAGGTAATTCCCAACTTCTCTGGGTTTATGAAGAAGAGTATAGCAGTGTCTTTCCCAGTTTCTTTTTTTAGTGGAGTCTCACTCTGTCCCCCAGACTGGAGTGCAGTGGCTGCTCCCGGTCACTGCAGCCTCAACCTGCTGGGCTCCGGCGATCCTTCCGCCTCAGCCTTCCAAGTAGCTGGAACTACAGGCGCGCGATAAAACACCTGGCTAATTTTTTAATTTATTGTAGAGATGAGGTCTCGCCAAGTTGCCCAGGCGG
>NW_007258907.1:1023468-1025160 GCF_000164805.1 Carlito syrichta | reverse complement strand
ACTATAGTCCGCCCCTCCAACGGTCTGAGGGACAGTGAACTGGCCTCCTGTTTTAAAAGTTTGAGGACCTCTGCAGGGCCTATGGCCTTACAACTTACCAATTTCTATCAACTTTGCCTTGAGAATTTTGAAATATCTCTTGAGATTACTGTATAAGTAAGTGGTATACAAGTAAGTGGTATAAAATCAGTATTAGAAATGCCCCCATTCTTTATAATGTACATACATACTCCTTACCAATATTTTGCTTTTGGTAGTCTATACTAGTTAAATAACTCTAAAATCAGAAAAATATTTTTTTTTAATTTAACTTTTTCAAATTGAGATGGTATCTCACTATGTCACCCAGGTTGGTCTCAAACTCATGACCTCAAGTGATCCTTCTGCCTTGGCCTCCCAAAGTGCTGGGATTACAGGCATGAGCCACCATGCTTAGCCTAAAATCAGGAAAAGTTTTAAATGAAACATTGTTCATCACAGGTATTTATAATCAGAAAAAATTGAATCAGAATAAATGTCAAAATGTGTGGGCCTGGTCAAATAAACTGTGGGACGTTTTCTTAATGAAGTATTAAATATCCGTTAAAAATTATATTTAAAAAGAGCCTATAGTAACATAGATACATTTTTATAATACCCTGTTAAATAAAAATTTAGAGTTATAAGCTTGTAGTATGGTTATAACTAGCTTATGGAGAGCGAGAGAGAGAGATGGGAAAAAACAAAAACAAACAAAAAGACACTTGAAAACAAACTCTAGTGGCTTTTTTGGGTAATAAGATTCTTTTTGTTATTGTTGTTGGGATCTCACTCTGTCACCAGGCGAGAGTGCAGTGGCACACTCTTGGCTCATCTTGGCTCAATGTAACCTTGACCTCCTGGGTTCAAGTGATCCTTCTGCCACAGCCTTCCAAGTAGCTGGGACTGTAGGCACATGCTCCCATGCCTGGCTAATTTGTTGTTTAATTTTTTTTGTAGAAATGAGGTCTTGCTATGTTACCAAGGATGGTCTCAAACTCTTGGATTCAAGCATTTCTCCTGCCTTGGCCTCTCAAAGTGCTGGAATTACAGGCATGAGCCACCACTCCCTGCTGGGTAATGAGACTTTTAATGATTATTTTTCCCCCTCCTTCCCTCTCTCTCCTTGCAGTATCATTCAGTTGCCCAGGCTAGAGTATAGTGGCATGCTCACAGCTCACTGCAGCCTCAACCTCCTGGGCTCAGGTGATCCTTTCATCTCAGCCTTCCAAGTTGCTGGAATTACAGGTGAATGATACCATGCCCAGCTTAATTTATTTATTTTTTGTAGAGATAGTCTTGCTATGTTGCCTAGTCTGTTCTTGAACTCCTGGACTCAAGTGATCCTCTCACCTCAGCCTCTCTCAAAGTGCTGGGATTACAGGCATGAGTCAATCTTTTTCTTTTTTTTACAATTTTTGTTAGGGTGGGGTGTGTGTCTCACTATGTTTCCCAGGCTATTCTTGAACTCCTGTGCTCAAGCGATCCTCCCATCTTGAGCTCCCACAGTCCTGGGATTACAAGCATGAGCCACGGTGCCTGGCCTGTTATACTTATGATATTCTTAGAAATAAAAATAAGCCGGGCTCAGTGGCTCAACCTGTAATCCCGCGCATTTGGGAGGCTGAGGTGAGTGGATTGCCTGAGCCCGTGGGTTCGAGACCTGCCTGGGCA
>NW_007258907.1:970460-1023242 GCF_000164805.1 Carlito syrichta | reverse complement strand
GGCCACTGCACTCCAGTCTGGGCAACAGAATGAGACCCCAACTCAAAAAAAAAAAAAGAAAAGAAATAAATAAAAATATATCCTATTCTCTGGTCCCTCTAGGTACCTACATTCTACCCATCTCATCAGCTTAGTTTAGTCCTACCTCCTGTGCAAAAGCTTTTCCAGGGCACTCTCTCTCTTCTGCTTTGCTATTGACCCCACTTGTCATGGAAAGTCACCTTTTTGTATTTTCCAGTCTCAGAGGTACTCTTCTGATGAGAGTGTACTGGGTCTGGAGGGGATGAGACCTGTCCTCTCTCTACCCCTTAGCAGACATGTTGTGATCCTGTGACCGAGACCCACTAATCAGATTCTTCAGTCCATGACTCTGAATTGGAGGAAGTAATTTAGCAGAGCTATTTGGGTTTTGAATATTTAATGACATTAAGGAATTGTTAACTTGGTGGTAAGACAGGTGAGTTGTAATGTACTATGGCAGTTTTAAAAATTGGTGTTCTAGGCTGGGTGTGGTGGCTTACATCTATAATACCAGCATTTTGGGAGGCCAAGGTGAGAGGATTGCCTGAGCCCATGGGTTTGAGAACAGCCTGGGCAACTTGGCGAGACCTCGCCTCTACAATAAAACAAACAAACAAAAAAATAGCCAGGCATGGTGACATGTGCCTGTCATTCCAGCTACTTGGAAGGCTGAGGCAGAAGGATTGCCTGAGCCCAGTAGGTCAAGGCTGCAGTGGCTGTGAGCATGCCACTGCACTCCAGCCTGGGCGACAGGGTGAGACTCCAACTCAAAAATAAATAAATAAATCAAAATAAAATAAAATTGGTGTTCAAGCCCAGCAGAAATGTCTATGTCTCCTGTGTATGTTGAAACCTAATTGCTGATGGGATAGTATTAAAGAAGTGAGGTCTTTAGGGGTTGATGAGGGTGTGGGGATGCAGCCCTCACGAAAGGGTTACCCTTTTGAAAGAGGCTTGAGGGAGCCCCCTGGCCTCCTCAGCCATGTGAGGACACAGCAAGAAGGGACCCTTTGAGGAATAGGACTTTACCAGAAACCAAATCTGCTGGCACTCTGGTTTTGAAATTCCCAGCCTCTAGAACTATGGACAATACATTTCTATTTTTTATAAATTACCCAGTCTAAGATATCCCCTTTTTTTTTTTTTGAGTCAGAGTCTCACTCTGCCTCCCAGACTGGAGTGCAGTAGCATGATCACAGCTATAGCAGCTTCAACCTATTGGACTCTGACAACCCTTCCACCTCATCCTTCCGGGTAGCTGGGACTACAGGCACAAGCCACTATGCCTGGCTAATTTTTTTTTTTTTTATTTACTGTGGAGACAAGGTCTCCCTACGTTGCCCAGGCTATTCTTGAACTCTTGGACTCAGGCAATCCTCTTACCTCAGCCTTCCATGAAGGTAATTTTGTTACAGCAGCAGGAACAGACTAAGACACTATCTTCAACAATAGCTGACAAAAGGTATTTAGAAAAAAATTGCTTCCTTCTTTATACCAACTAAAGGAAAAAACTCAGACTTCACTTCTGACACCAGATGTGGGCAGGGGCTTTTCAATATTAAGCAACTCTCGAATTCTTTGCAGTACCAACTGAGTGTCCTACAATTCAATTCAGTTCTGACACTATCTGAAGTTAGTGCAAACTCCACCGATTATGAGTTCAGCCCCACAGGACTGCTCCTTACTTCAGATGTTAAGTCAAAAGTCCAAGTTGTCACCTGGTGTTTCCGACTCCCTGTCTGTAAATCAGAGGGTCTCATGACCTCCTTCCTGAGTTCAGTCATTTGCTAGAACAGCCCATAGGACTCAGGAAAATAGTTCATTTAGTTGTTTACCAGATTGATATAAAAGGATACCACTCTTGGGCTGGGCACAGTGGCTCACATTTGTAAGCCCAGCACTTTGGGAGGCTGAAGTGGGAGGATTGCTTGAGCCCAGGAGTTCAAGATCAGAGAGAACTCATCTTTACAAAAAATAAAAAAAAAATTAGCCAGTTATGGTGGCATGCACTGTAGTCCCAGCTATTTTGGAGGCTGAGCCAGGATTACCTGAGTCTAGGAGGTCAAGGCTAAGGCGAGTCCTGATCATATCACTGTATTCCAGCCAGGGCAACAGTGAGACCCTGACTCAAAAAACATAAATACACAACAGGTGCTCAAAAAATGCATACACATTTTAAGAAAGGAAAAAAAACTGTATAAAAATTGTAATAGTATATACTAAAAACAGAAGATGAATACAAGTCACATTTGACTTCTGCAATTACAAGAGGTGCTCAGAGTAGTTACCATCAGTATCTAAACACTTCTGATTATGGTGAACTAAAAGTAGAAACGTAGAACACATAGATAACATAGCTTAAAATGTGTATACATTTTTTTTGCACCCTCGAGATATATATATCTTTCTTAATGAACCAGATAAATGTGTTTCCCTGAGTTCTGTGAGCTGCTCTAGCAAATTAGACAAACCCAAAGCGGATGTCATGGGAACCCCAACTTGAAGCCAGTCAGTTAGAAGTTCCAGAGACCCGGACTTGTGACTGGTTGGGGCAGGGGGGATGTCTTGGTGACTGAGCCCTCAGCCTGAGGGACCTAACACTCTCTCTGGATAGATAATGAGAGAATTGAATTGGAGGACTCCCTGCTAATGTCTGTTGCTGGGTGGTGGGGAAATTCCCCCCTCCCACCACCCCCACCCCGCCACTTGGTCACAGAAATCTTCTGTATGGTTGATTGTTATGGTATAAGCTCAGAGGGAGAATTTTCCCTAAGCAGCACCTGAGTAGAGCTGTTATCTACAATGTGGATTCAAAGAAAAGGCACAGATTGAAGGACATGGAAGGAGAAAATAGTGAGGCTTTTAATTTTAGAAATGCTCAGTTTGTGGTGACATCCAAGGGGAGAGATTTTTTTGGCGGTAATGGGTAAAATGGTTCTAAAAAACTACAGTGATTTTAAAAGTATGATGCTACTATTCCCTGTCAATAAAACATATACTCAATGTTTTCAGAGCACTTTAGAGTTTTTAAGGCAATTTCATATCTGTGCTTATAATATCATGGTCAAGAGTGTGGGCTCTGGTCACAGATTCACAGGTTCGGATCTCACAAGAGCCACTTTTAACTGTGTCATCTTGGGGAAATGATTTATGCTGACTTTGCTTCAGTTCCCCATCTGTAAATGGGTAGAGTGACAGTCCCAGCTCAGAGTTAGATAATTAAGTGAATTAACAGCTGTAAAGCACTTAGAACAGTGGCTGACTTTTAGCAAGTACTCAATAATCCATGCCTATAATCCCAGCATTTTGGGAGGCAGAGGTGAGAGGATTGCCTGAGCCCATGGGTTGAGACCAGCCTGGGCAATTTGGCGAGACCTTGTCTCTACAATAAATCAAAACATTAGCCAGACATGGTGGCATGCACCTGTAGTTCCAGCTACTTGGAAGACTGAGGTGGAAGGATGGCCTGAGCCCAGTAGGTCAAGGCTGCTGTAGCTGTGAGCATGCCATTGCACTCCAGCCTGGGCGACAGATAAACAAAACAAAATTTAAAAAAACCACTCCTTTCACTTGTATCGCTTAGGAAATTCCCAGGGTTTTAGAAGCTCTGATCCAGGAGCAAGGATGAAGCCCAAATATGTATTTCTTATTATAAATCACAATATCACACAAGCCAATCTGGAATACATCCTAACAAGGACATTGCTGGCTTCCCCCTGCTTGCTTTGTGCTACGGTTTTAAAGTGTTCCTCAAAAAAGCATGTGTTAGAAACGTAATCTACCAATGTAACCATGTTGGGAGGTGGGGCCTAATGAGAGGTGATTCCCATAAGTTATCTGTCTTCATGAATGACTTAATGCAGGAGTGGATTCCTTGTAACGAGATGAGGTCGTCCCCTTTTGTCATCTCCCTCTCCCTCTACCCACTCCTTTTTTTTTTTTTTTGAGTTGGAGTCTCACTCTGTCGTCCAGGCTGGAGTGCAGTGGCACAGTCACAGCCATCGCAGCCTCAACCTGCTGGGCTCAGTCAATCTTTCCGCTTCAGCCTTCCAAGTAGCTGGAACTATAGGCGCATGCCTCCACACCTGGCAATTTTTTGATTTATTGTAGAGACGAGACCTCGCCAAGTAGTCCAGGCTGATCTCAAATGCACGGACTCAGGCAATTCTCTCACCAAGGCCTCCCAAAGTGCTGGGGTTACAGGCTTGAGCCACTGCACTTGGCCTTCCCTTCCTCCTTCTACCATGGGATGGTGCAGCAAGAAGCCTCTGGTCAGATGCTAATCTTGGACTTCTCAGCCTCCTGAACCACAAGCCAAGTGATTTCTGTTCATCATAAGTTTTCCCAGTCTCACGTATTCTGTTACAGCAGCACAAAACAGACGAACACAAGTTGTTTCTCCTGCTTTAGTGAAACTCTTCATCAAGACCCTACTAAGATAACGGGAAAAACAATGCAACCCAAGCTTTTCAAGTCAGGCAATAGACATAACTCTTTAGATGATGCAATGAATCAGCACCTGGCAAGAGTGCATCAAAGGTCTCAGAGTGATGCAAGAGACAAGCGAACCATTTTTCATGAAACTGGCTTATCCATGTCTGGGATGAATGGCATAGTAAAAGAGAAGTCTGACGTCACTTAAATTCCAAAGGAAACTTGAAGTTATTAACGGGAAATGTATTTCTCCATTTCTTAGGTAGGCTCCAGGCTCCCAATGTTTCACTCACAATTTAGTTCAGTTCAACAGATATTTACCAAGTGTTCTGTATATGTCAGGCATTGGACTAGGTGCTTGGGTTGTAAAGGTGAGTAAGACACATTCTGTTCCCTTGAAGAGCTCTATAGCCTGGAGGGGGAAATAAGTGAGAAAACAGATAATGATAGTTCAAAGGCTTTAAGTCAGTCTTATATAAGAGCCTGCACCAGTGCTCTGTGAGCACAGAGAATTACACAGGTTTAGCAATCTGCAGACAGTGGTGGGGGTGGGGAAGTGGCCAGAGAAGGCTTATCCAGATAGTAGAAGTCTAAGACAGAAGATGGTCTATGGCCATACCACCCTGAATGCACATGTACTCTGATCTGATCTCAGAGCTAAGTAGAGTCGGGCCTCCTTCATACTTGGAAGGGAGACAGAAGACAAATCCATGTTAAGACTGAGAAGGTGGTTTTGGCACACCCAACCCATATCCTGCTTGATTATCTATACAAAAGTACAGAGATGGACTTTCATAAAGTCCAACTAATTTTGTAACAGAAAGCCCTAAGCCAGGATCACAATCCCTTGTGGGAAATGCCATTCTTCTTGCTGTCATGGAAGACGTTGCTCCCAAGAATTCCACTGCAGTGAACCACATCTGCCAAGGGAGTTGGAAAGAGAGCAGCACCAAAGAAAAAGCCAAGTTTCTGAAATGAAGAAATGTGGTAAATGTTCTTGAACAGATAGGACAAAAAGTAGATGTCTTCCTTGAATATTTGAAATCCCAGTCAAGGCCAGGCTCGGTGGCTCAGCCTGTAACCCCAGCACTATGGGAGGCTGAGGCAAGTGGATTGTCTGAGGTTGCGGGTTCGAGACCAGTCCGGGCAACTTGGCAAGACCTCGTCTCTACAATAAAACAAAAAATTAGCCGGGTGTGGTAGTACGTGCCTGTAGTTCTGGCTACTTGGAAGGCTGAGGCGGAAGGATCCCCAGAACACAGCAGGTCGACACTGAGGGGGCCGTGAGTATGCCACTGCACTCCAGCCTGGGTGACAGAGTGAGACTCCAACTCAAAATAAATAAATAAATAAATAAAAGAAATCCTAGTCAAAGCAAATGAGGTAGGTAGGTGCCTATAATAGAGCCAGCTGAAGTCAGTCAAGAATGTAACCCAGGGGCTATACTTCACAATTTGGAAGAGGTCCATAGGGTTTCTTCCTCTATCTGTATCTTGAAATGCCAACTAGCCAGTCAACTAATGAATACTGAAGGATTGCAATGCACCAAAGACACGAGTGCATAATCCCAAGAACACTGAGGATTACAAAGGCAGGTAGAGTACTTGGAGAGTAATAGGGCATTCTAGCTTAGTCTGAGGGATCAGAAAGGGTTTCTTGGAGAGGCTCATAGTTACACTGAGACCTAAAGTTAAATAACAAAATAGCTGAGTGGGAGGGGCAGGAGGTTTTCAGAAAGCAGAGCACCTGTTTCATATTGGTGATTGTGTAGTTGAGAAGAAAAATGCTTCTTCCCCGCTTCTGGTTCCTACCTTTTCCCTAAAGACTCTTAGCCGGCCAGGCATCATAGCTCAGCCTGTAATCACAGCACTTTGGGAGCCCAAGGCAAGAGGATTGCCTGAGTCCTCAGGGTTCAAGACCAGCTCTTCAATAAATCAAAAAATACGTCGGGTGTGGTAGCATGCACCTTTATTTTATTTTATTGAGTTGGAGTCTCACTCTGTCACCCAGACTGGAGTGCAGTGGCCGCTCCCGACCACTGCAGCCTCGACCTGCTGGACTCCGGCGATCCTTTTGCCTCAGCCTTCCAATAGCTGGAACTACAGGCGTGCGCTACCACGCCCGGCTAATTTTTGATTTATTGTAGAGATGAGGTCTCACCAAGTTACCCAGGTGGGTCTCGAACCTGCGGGCTCAGGCAATCCACTCACCTCAGCCTCCCAAAGCGCGGGTTTACAGGCTGAGCCACCGAGCCCGGCTAGCATGCAACTTTAGTTCCAGCTACTTGGAAGGCTTAGGGGGAACGATTGCCTAAGCCCATCAGGTCGAGGCTGTGGTGGCTGGGAGTGTGCCACTGCGCTCCAGCCTGGGTGACAGAGTGGTGAGACTCCAACTAAAAAAAAAAAAAAAAAAGACTCTTAGCCTTTTGCCCACCCTTTAATCCTCTCCAGTGAGAAATGGTGAGTTATCTGTTGGGTATCATTAAGGGTTCAATGCAGGAAACAGAAAACACTAGATATTTTGGGTTGGAAAGAATTGAATACCAAGTATCAGTGCTTACAACATCATTGGAAAGACCAGAAGGACAGAAGAAGCTGACTCTAGGATATAGACTCCAAAAATAATTCCAAGAACATGGAATAATAAGCCTACCCCTGGAGCTGCTGCCTCGTAGCCTGCTATTGGAACTGCTGATTTAACATAGACCCCACTTAGTTGCGAGTCATGGAGACCATAATCAAGAAGCTGCCACCATAACAGCCTCTTAACACGCAGGAAGAATAGGTACTGGAAGATTGCTGCAGAAAAATTTCATCCTTCTACAAGCTGGCTTGCCAGCACTAAATAAATCAACCTAAAAAAAGAGCCTCCATCTCATTTCCATTTTGTCTTGCAACAGAGGTGTCTGGAGTCTGTGAAGACAGTTTTTGGCTTTTAGACCTCTGCCATCAGGAAGTTACTTATGAGGGTGGGCTGGAGGTTGAAAGAGTACACATCCCCATGAGCAAGTGCTTCGCAGAGGCTGGTCAACATTTCTTCGCTGGGGTGAGCCAATCTAGCATAGGTCCTGGCTTGGGGGATGTGGTTTTACTCTCTTCTCTTCTTGGGTGAGTGAAAGACCATATCTGCACTACAAACTCCACCTTTTCCTTTCATGGGCTGGCCCAAGGTCAAGATGAGACTGGGCGTCAAGTAAGTACATTTTCACTCAAACACAGCTATATCCTCCAATCTATTTTGGTTTGCATTTTCTTTTCTTTTCTTCTTTTTTTTTTTTTGAGTAGGAGTCTCACTCTGTTGACCAGGCTGGAGTGCGGCGGCATGCTTACTGCCACCACAGCCTCAGCCTGCTGGACTCAGGTGAGCCTTCTGTCTTAGCCTTCCAAGTAGCTGGAACTACAGGCATGCACTACCATGCTCGGCTAATTTTTTGATTTATTGTAGAGATGAGGTCTCACCAAGTTACCCAGGCTGGTCTCAAACCCATGAGCTCAGGCAATCCTCTGACCTCGGCCTCCCAAAGTGGAATTACAGGGGTGAGCCACCATGCTTGGTTATTTTGGTTTTCTTATCTGCTGGCTTATTTTTAAATTGTTTCAGAAATTGGGTAGGGAAAAGGTATGCTATATGTAGGGCCCTCTCAAAGAACCAAAATTCTAATATGGCTGCTGTGAAGAGAGCTGGTGGAACAGAGACACCAAATGAGGTTGAGGAGGGGGTCTGATTGCAGTAGGCCTTCTGAATCCAGTTAAGAATTTTGGACATGAATCTAAGGCCATGGGGAAACCATTGGAGTCATATTTGTATTGATGAGAGTATAAACCAGCGTTAAGTCGGCAAAAAAAGCAAAACAAGGAGAAAAGAGAGAGCCATGGTAGGAAGCAAGAGGGTCAGATTCCTTAACCTGCTCCTTGTGGGCTATGTCACCTCTGGCTCTTACTTTCTTCATCTGTAAATGGAGATAATTAAATGGAATAAACTGCCTAGGATGAGGCCTGGCAGAGAATGGCTGAATCTGAATCCAGATACTCCTTAAAAGAAGGGTTTGAACTAGGTGTAGTGGCTCAAGTCTATAATCCCAGCACTTTGGGAGGCTAAGGCGAGAGAATTACCTGAGCCCAGGTGTTCAAGACCAACCTGGGCAACTTGGCGAGACCTCGTCTCTACAATAAACCAAAAAATTAGCCGGGCATGGTGGCCTGTGTCTGTAGTTCCAGGAACTTGGAAGGCTAAGGTAGAAGGATCACCTGTGCTCAGCAGATTGAGGTTGTGGTGGTCATGAGTGGGCCACTGCACTCCAGCCTGGCTGAGAGTGAGACTCCAACTCAAAAAAAAAAAAAAAAAAAGAAAAGAAAAGAAAAGAAAGATTTGATACTTCAATCTCCTAATAAAGCAAGCATACAAAATGAATTGGATGAAAACAGAGTAACTTTAAAGCATGCTCTCCCCCGTCCAAACACCAAACCTTAAACAATATCAAAGTTTGCTTGAGAGTATTTTAAACTTCACATGGTGGTTATATGCAGGGGGCACCCCTCCCCCCCAAAACCCCTGGAATTTATTTATAAAAAATTGTGTATTTATTCTTACATGTTTAAACTTTAGCCACCTTCAAAGTATTCTGTTTGATGCAATTCACCTATTGAGACACTTTGGTCCACTGCACAAAACAGTTTTAGAACTCATCAACGTTGATGCCTTTTAGTGCTGTCATTTTTTGTTTCATTTCTTCCACATTGGCAAAATGTTTCATTTTGAGGACTTTTTTCATCCGGGGAAACAAACAAAAAGTAATTAAGGGTAAGATCAGGTGAACAGGGAGCATGGGGCATGGGAGTCATGCTGTTTTTGGTAAAAAATGGCTGAACATTCACAGTGGTGTGGGCAGGTGGAAGAACTAGTCACTCCTTTGTCACAACTCTGGATGTTCCTTCCACAAATCATGATGCAACCTTCTCAAAATACCCCCCCAAAAAACACAAAAAATTTTTATTGACCATTTGATCCAGAGGAACAAACTCTGAGTGTACTACAAGGGGCCTGCCCTCCAAAAGATAATTCTGTTTTTGAGGGGGGTTTCCCCTGGTACACACTTAAATCCTGGATTTTCTGCTTACTAGCTATGGGACTGTGGCCAAGTTATGTGACCTCTTTAAACCCTTGGTTTTTCTTCTTTTTTTTTTTGAGTCCCTCACTCTGTCGCCCAGGCTGGAGTGCAGTGGCACGCTCATGGCCACTGCAGCCTCGAACTGCTGGGCTCTGGCAATCCTTCCACCTCAGCCTTCCAAGCAGCTGGAACTACAGGCACATGCCATCACACCCAGCTAATTTTTTGATTTATTGTAGAGATGAGGTCTCACCAAATTGCCCAGGCTGGTCTCCAACCCATGGACTCAGGCAATTCTTTTACCTTGGCCTCTCAAAGTACTGGGATTATAGGTATGAGACACCATGCCTGGTCAGATGAAATTCTTAAAGGTTCCACTAACTAATATACTTCCCATTTGGAGAGACAAACCAGGAGTCAGGCCCCAGGACAGTGTTAGAACATCCCAGTGAACCTCTTCTTCCATCACAGGAGTGTGGTAGAAAGCTTAGGGAAAGCCTGAAGACCACACAGGACCGTGTTTTTTCCCCGTTCCTGATATGAAGAGTTCTGAGGTGAGGGAAGTATGAGAAACACGAGTGTTGACCCACTGAAGTAGACCGCTTCCAATGGCTCTGATCATTTCTGCCTCCTGCTATTCTTGTCCTGTGTAATTGCCTCAGTGTGGCCTGGACTTGCTTCTAAAGAATAGAATAGGCATAAGTGGCCCATGCCTGTAATCCTAGTACTTTGGGAGGCCAAGGCAGGAGGATTGCTTGTGGTCAGGAGTTTCAGACCAGCCTGGGCAACATAGCAAGATCTTGTCTCAATAAGAAAAATTACCCGAGTGTGTACTCCCAACTACTCGGGAGGCTGAAGTGGGAGGACTGCAGTGTGAGGCTGCTGTGAGTTATAATTGTGCCACTGCACTCCAGCCTAGAAGAAAGAGTAAAACTTGGGCTCAAAAAAAAGAAAGAAAAAGAAAAAAGAGCTGGGCTCGGTGGCTCAGCCTGTAATCCCACACTTTGGGAGGCTGAGGTGAATGAATTGCCTGAGCCTGCGGGTTCAAGACCCACCTGGGCAACTTGGCGAGACCTCATCTCTACAATAAATCAAAAAAATTAGCCAGGTGTGGTAGCGCGCGCCTGTAGTTCCAGCTACTTGGAAGGCTGAGGCGGAAGGATCATCGGAGCCCAGCAGGTTGAGGCTGCAGTGACTGGGAGCATGCCACTGCACTCCAGTCTAGGTGACAGACTCCAACTCAAAAAAAAAAGAAAAAAGAAAGAATAGGCAAAAGTGATGAGTTGTCACTCTGAGATTTCATTATAAAAGAGAGTGACCTTTGTCTTGCTCTCCCTCTGTCTTTCTCTTTGGCTCTGATGAAGCCAGCTGCCATGTCCTGAGCTGACTCATAGAAAGGATCACATAAGAAGTAACCAAGGAAGCCCTTGCCCCAACAGGCCATGAGGAACTGAATCTTGCCAGTAACCTCATGGGTGAGCTTGGAAGCAGATTCTACTCCAGGGCCATGGGATGACCGCAGCCCTGGCCAGCACCTTGATTGCAGCCTCGTGAGAGGAACTAAAGGAAGGACCCAGCTAAACCACATCTAGATTTGTGACCTACAGAAACTGTCAGATAATGCAAACTGTTTTAAACCACTACGTTTCCAGTTAATTTATTACATAGCAACAGATAACTAATGCATCCATCAAATAAGGAGTCCCTGGGTTTCTCTTGACTTTGCTTGTTACCAAAGTGCCTGGTTTATCCTGAAGCAGGGAACACAACACATTCTGACTATTTCTGTCTTTGGAAGGAAATACTCCTTGAGTGGGTCACAGGAAAGAAGTTCCCAATACTTATTGCCCAAGATTACAGCATTCATCTCCTTTAGCAACCAAAAGACTAGACAGACCCTAGAGAGCCGTCATATCAAGTCTTCCTGCGTAAGAACTAGGTGGACAATCTGAAAAATAACCAGATAAACAGGATGGGCAATCAGATGACTATATAACTGCCTGTGTTCAAAGATACATATGCATACAAAAAGCAAACACAGAAACATGAAAAAATACAGCCAGGCATGGTGACTCACATCTGTAATCCCAGCATTTTTCTTATCCTCTCATCCCAAGGTAAGAGGATTACCTGAGCCCAGGAGTTCAAGAATGGCCTGATCAACCTCGTCTGAAAAAAATAAGATTAGCCAGGTGTGGTGGCATGTGCTTATACTCCCAGCTACTTGAGAGGCTGAGGTGAAAGGATTGCCTGAGCCCAGGTCGAGGCTGTAATAGCCGTGATTGTACCACTATACTTCAGCCTGGGTGACAGAGTGAGACTCCAAGTCAAAAAAAAAAAAAAAAGAGAAAAGAAAAAAAAGAAAGCAATTCCACAACTAAAATGGAGAAAATTAACATATAAATGGGGAAAATTTCTTGGACACTCTGCACTAGGAAACTACAAACACTTTGCTCCCTTTGAAGGAAATTAACAAACATGGAGTCTATGAAATATGGAATTTAAAAGAAGATGTAAAAATAACAGTATTACAGTGAAACAGGTGCTGGCATTACTAGGGAAAATAGTATGAAGAAAGATGATTACAAAAATTAAAGGCACTTTAGAAACTCAAGGTGTAGAGTTGACATTACTGAAAACAAAGTAGTGATAGTGACAAGATGTCCAGAATGAAAGCTAAAGGACAAAAACATGGGGGAAAGATTTTAAAACCATATTCAAATATATACTGGAAAACACTGTTGAACTGAAGATCAGAACCTGGAGATCAAAAAGCTCACTACACATCAGGCAAAATTAATTAAAATTATAAATATCAGCCAGGCGCAGTGGTTCATGCCTGCAATCCCAGCACTTTGGGAGGCGGAGGCAAGAGGATTGCCTGAGCTCAGGTTTGAGACCAGCCTGAGCAAAACAGCAAGACCCCGTCTCTAAAATAAATAAAAAAAAAAAAATAGTTGTGCATGGTGGCATGTGCCTATCATTCCAGCTACTTAGAAGATTGAGGTAGATGTATCACCTGAGCCCAGCAGGTGACAGAGTGAGACTGCACTCCATCCTGGTTGACAGTGAGATTCTGACTCAAAAAAAAAACAAAAACAAAAAAACCCAAAACTATGAACAGTGTCACAACCATTTGAAGTTCCCTATTTATAAGATTAAGCAAACAAACAAAAGTACAGTGCCCAGGTATTAAAATAAACTGATTGTTTACAAAAGTGGGAGAAAAAAAGGCAAATTGGCTTCAAATTTCTCAGCAACATTAGATGTCAACCATCAGGGAAAGATGTGAGTGAAAGTTCTATATCTCACCAGAAGCAGTGGCTCATGCCTGTAATCCCAGTACTTTGGGAGGCAGATGTGAGAAGACTGCCTGAGCCCAAGGATTCAAGACCAGCCTGGACAACTTGGCAAGACCTCATCTCTACAATAAATCAAAATCAAAATCAAGTTAGCTGGGCATGGTGGCACACACCTGTGGTTCCAGTCACTTCGGAAGCTGAAGTGGAAGGATCACCTGAGTCCATTCGGTCGAGGCTGTGGTGGCCATGATCATGTGACTACACTCCATCCTGGATGACAACATGAGACTCCGACTCAAAAAAAAAAAGTTGATTGAGTTGTTGCTCACAAGTAGAGGCAACAGAAAGACATTTTCTTTGGGAGGCCTAGGTGAGAGGATTGCCTGACCCCAGGGGTTTGAGATCAGCCCGGGCAACTTGGTGAGCCCTCATCTCTGCAATAAATTTTAAAAAATTAGGGCATGGTGACACACACCTGTGGTTCCAGCTACTTGAAAGGCTGAGGCGGAAGGCTTGCCTGAGCCCGGCAGGTCAAGGCTGCAGTGGCCATGAGCATGCCCCTGCACTCCAGTCTGGGCAGAAGAGTGAGACTCTGACTCAAAAGAAAAAAAAAGAAAAAGAAAAGAAAGACATTATCAATCCAATTGTGGAGAATTTTGAATCCAGTAAAATAATTCAGTTTTAAGCCGGGCTCAGTGGCTCAGCCTGTAATCCTGTGCCTTTGGGAGGCTGAGGTGAGCGGATTGCCTGAGCCGCGTGTTCGAGACCCACCTGGGCAACTTGGTGAGACCTCATCTCTGTAAAAAATCAAAAAAATTAGCCGGGCATGGTAGCGTGTGCCTGTAGTTCCAGCTACTTGGAAGACTGAGGCGGAAGGATCGCCAGAGCCCAGCAGGTTGAGGCTGCGGTGGCCAGGAGTGGCCACTGCACTCCAGTCTGGGCAACAGACCGAGACTCCAACTCAAAAAAAAAAAAAAAAAATTGAATTTTCTTTAAGGCTACTTGAGAAACTGAGGAGGGAGAATCGCCTGAGCCCAAGAGGTCAAGGCTGTGGTGAGCTGTGATCATGCCATTGCACTCCAGCCTGAGTGACAGAGTGAGATCCTGACTCAAAAAAAAAGAAAGAAAAGAAAAAGTCGGGCGTGGTGGCTCACACCTGTAATCCCAGCACTTTGGGAGGCAGAGATGAGAGGATTGTCTGAGTTCAGGAGTTTGAGACCAGCCTGGGCAAATTAGCGAGATCTTTTCTCTACAATAAATACAAAAATTAGCTGGCCGTGGTGGTGTAAGCCTGTAGTTTCAGTCATTTGGAAAGCTGAGGTGGAAGGATCACCTGAGCCCAATAGATCAAGGCTGTGGTGGCCATGGGTGTGCTACTGCATTCCAGCCTGGATGACAGAGTGAGACCTTGGATCAATAAAAAAAGAAAAATCAAGTTTAGATAATGGTATCAGTTGGGATTCAATCAGGGAAGCAGAGTTCACAGACATGTGTATGTGTCACAAGAATTTGTCTATGCAGTGCATGGGTGGTTAGACAGTCTTCATAAAGCTGTTGTCTCCAAATCTGATGCTGGAGATGAAAGTACACAGGACAAGCAGTTAGGAAGGAGCAATGGATGTCAACAATGTGAATCTCACAAGCAGGAGATGGAGTACAATAGGACAATCCATGGGTCAGAAATGGTGCTAAGCACACTCACGTGGCCTGTGGGGTAGACACAGTCCGGGATGTTCCCAAGGAAGGGGGAGCAGTTGCTGACATGGTTGCTAAGAAGCTGAGCAGAAAAATGACATGTGTGAGATAAAAATGGTGCTGCTGCTGAACACGTTGGCTCATGCCTGTAATCCCAGCACTTTGGAAGGTGGAGGCTGGAGGATTGCCTGAGTCCGTGGGTTTGAGACCAGTCTGGGCTACTTGGCGAGACCTTAGTCTCTACAGTAAATAAATAAATAAAAAAATAAAGTGGCATGTGCCTGTGGTTCCAGCTATTTGGAAGGCTGAGGCAGAAGGATCACCTGAGCCCAGTAGGTTAAGGCTGCAGTGGCCATGAGTATGTCACTGCACTCGAGTCTGGCGCCGCTTCACTTCTCTCCTCCAAATTTTCAGAAGAATCTCTCTTGTGGGTCACCCAAATCAGAGACATACAGCAAACATACCATTCTGAAAAATGTCACTCAGCCTGGCCAAGTTGAAACATTACAGAAATACTACAGTCCACCCCTCGGTGACCTGGCACTCGTAATGTCACCTTAAACCACACTTAATCTCCAAATAAAGGCAATAACAAAGTCCTGCTATGCTTGACATGACACAATGATTCTGTGCATGGGGTAAACATGGATGCTGACTTAGAGCACATACCACATGTTGGAGGACGATGCCCCAGGCCTGCAATCTGTCACCTCCTAGCTGGCACTATAACTGAATGTTCAAAAAGTCATTCAATCATCTGTCCAGGCAGTTGCTTCAAGATGAGAGAACATGGTGGGACCAGTGAATTCCACATGCATATGCTCACTGCTGCTGCGTTTCATTTGCTGTGAGTACCATAACCGTGGATAAGGCATGAGTCCACAGGTGGTAGTCTTGACAGAAGCATGTGGGCAGGGAAGGCAAATTTATGTCCAGAGCAAGTGTCGATTCTAGAAAGAATAAAGTGCTGCTTGCCTCTTCCACAATGAGAGTGGTTCAGTGTAATCAACCCAACACCAGGTGAGCTGGCTGTTGTCTTCGGGCAGTGTTGCTGTCTCTTCTGCTGGCAGTTGGGGCACTCAGCAGTGGATTTAGCCAAGTCAGCCTTGGTCAGTGGAGGTCCATGTTGCTACACTCATGCATCACCTCCATCCCTGCCACCATGGCGTCTCTGTTCATGAGTCCACAGGAGTGGATGCAGGAGGCTGTCTGAAATCCACAGAATGGGTTATCTACCTATTTGATTATTAAGATTATCCTTTACCCTTTGGTGAGCGTTCACATGGAATACAAATATCTTCACACTCTGCCCTTTTGAGAGGTCTAGCCTTATACTTTTTCCTTAGACTTCCCTGTCATTGATTTCCAAATATCTTTCTTCCAAGTCCCTGACTACCTAACCAAACTGTGACTTGGTGAAGGCCCATTCTGTTCATTTTTCCTCCTAGAAAAATGAATGACCAGGTACACTGCTCCAGGTTCTGCCCACTGGGAGGATTTCCCTTCACCACTGTCTTGCAGGGCTGTCTCAGAATAGGGCTGTGGTGCCGTAGCTGTGAACTTACAGGTGGTGCATGCATATTGGGCAGAACTATCTGTAAATTAAGCCCGAGAGCTGGCTTTCTTGGTCAACTGATCATCGGGAATTCCCTAAAAAGAGTAAAAAGGTTAAAAAGTGTGGGTTGAGAGAGAATATTATGTAGCAGGCAAAAAGGTCATGGGCAAGTCTAGGAATAAATGGTAGGATCTTAGGGCAAGAGGTTAACCTTCTCAGGCAGGGATGAAAGGACTGCTGCAAGTGCCCGGAAAGGTCACTGAAACTTGCCCAGATGACTCATGTCAGTGTACTCACTTTTTGTTCTTTGACTCAGATTCTCACTCTGTTGCCTGGGATGGAGTACAGTGGCACACTCACAGCTACCACAGCCTCAACTTGCTGGGCTCAGGCAATCCTTCTATCTCAGTCTTCCAAGTAGCTGGGACTACAGGCATGCGACTGAGCCAAGGGGTTTGAGACCAGCCTAAGCAATATGGCAAGACCTCATCTCTACATCTCTAGAGACCTCATTTCTATCAGGCACAGCTAATTATTTTACTGTAGAGATGAGGTCTCGCCATATTGCTTAGGCTGGTCTCAAACCCCTTGGCTCAGGCAATCCTCTCGCCTCAGCCTTCCAAAGTGCTGGGATTACAGGAGTGAGCCACCGGACTCAGCTTGCACTCACTTTTCACAGAAGAGATTCTGTGGGTTGGGGATTCAATTTGTGTTGCAATTCAAGACTCACAAGACTCAGTAACAGGTTATATTCACAGCTAAAATTTTTTTGTAACAAAAGATACACAGCAAAAGCAACAGGAAAAAGATAAACATTATTGGGCCCAAGGGTATCCAGCACCAGCTTCTAATGTTCTTCCTTTTCCAGGGCACACTGGAATGCTTGCGCTTTAACAGTGAACCATAGGGACCTGGGTAGTTTCTGCACAAGGAGCATGTTTGTGGTTTGTGCTGCCTAGACTGGTCTCAAACTCCTGGCCTCAAGTGACCCTCCCGCCTCAGCCTCCCAAAGCGCCGGGATTACTGGCATAAGCCACCACACCCAACCTGGAGTCCATTTTAGTCCCAGGGTTCAAAGGGGCTAATCATGTAGGCATAGTCTGTTCTTAACGCTTTGCTCACATTCTGCAGGAACAGGCTTTGGGTTTGGTTTTCAGGATCTCAGCCCTGCAGCTACAAAGGTGCTATTTCTTTCAGGACAGGCCTAGAAGCTGCTAGGTCCCTTATGCACTCAGTGAGCCTGGAATGAACAAAAGTGCTGAGCTCATTATTCGAAAATTTGTTTTGTTTTTGGTCTCACTCTGTTGTCCAGGCTGGTGGGCAGTGACACAATTACGGCTCACTGCAGCCTCAACCTCCTGGGCTCAGGTGATCTTCCCACCTCAGCCCTCCTAGTAGCTGGAACTATAGGCATGTGCCACCATGCCTGGTCAATTTTTTGATTTTTGTAGAGACATGGTCTCACTATGTTTCCCAGGCTGGTCTCCAACTCCTGGGCTCAAGCAATCCTTCCACCTCAGTCTCCCAAAGTCCTGGGATTACAGGCATAAGCCACTGTGCCTGGCCTCATTATTTGAATTTTAAACACGTGTGACAATCTTTTGACTAAACAACTATATAAGAAAATAAGGATGAGCATAAAAAATAACTATCAGGATGAATCCCAGAACACTATTTACTAGAGCAACAAACTGAAAATTACTTGTGGGAAACAATTGGACATTTGATAAATAAGTTATGGTACAACCATGAAATGCAATGCTCAGAAGCCATTAGAAATGTAATAGAAGAACATTTATTGAAATGAAATGGTGTTTAGGACATATTGAGATGTCAAACAAAGTAGATAGTAAAATAACATAATGACTCCATTTTTGTAAAAAATATATATGTGTATATATAGCAAAAAAAAAAAATAAATCCTGCAGGGACATTCATTAAATTGGTGACATGCTTATCCTTGAGAAGGGAGGATATGGGTGTTTAGTTTGTTCTTTGTTTACCTGCATTTTTCCACTTTTTCTATAAATCACATTATTTGCTTCTGTAATAAGAAAAAAGTAAATCTCTTATTCATGTTGATGAAAACAAATCAATTTCCAAAATCTTTGTTTTTTTATGAAGCAGAAATGATTTCCAAGTTGCTCGAGAGGCAACTATTTTCTCCTCTGCAGAAGCTGGTAGAAACATTCATGATCATAGCCCAAGGTAGGTTCAGGGAAGAATGGTGCTTCCTGCAAGCTCCAGGGACTCTGGCTCCGGTGCCCTGAGGCCAAACCAGCTCTTCTCCGGCCCAGTCCATCCTATTCTTGCTGAGTCACCAGTCTCATCATCTTCAGAGCCATGTCCCCTTGGTCAGAAGGAACCTAGAACCAAGCAACTTCCAAGTTAGTGCCATTCCTGGGGCAGGGGTTGGGGCAATGTCCTGAAACCTTGCTTCCCAAAGGAAGCCAGCTCTGTGACAAACACTCAAGAGGACAGCTGTACCTGGCACATCTCTTAAAGAGAGGGTCCCTTCTGGAAATGACCCCTGCTCTGGACAAAAGCTCTTCTGGGCCCTGACTGTGATGGGTGGCACTTAGAAAAGAACCTTCTACTCCATTTGGAGCTGATCTTTTGATTTCTTTGTTAGGTCTCTGCTTATGATACTGGGAGCCAGGTTGTTCAAGGAAGAAAGAAGATTCTAAACATTTTTTTTTTTTTGAGTTGGAGTCTCACTCTGTCACCCAGACTGGAGTGCAGTGGCCGCTCCTGGCCACTGCAGCCTCGACCTGCTGGGCTCCGGTGATCCTTTCACTTCAACCTTCCAAGTAGCCAGTACAGGCGCACGCTACCACGCCCGACTAATTTTTGATTTATTGTAGAGATGAGATCTCCCGGGCTCAGGCAATCCACTCACCTCAGCCTCCCAAAGCACTGGGATTACAGGCTGAGATACCAAGCCCTGGATCATTTTAAAGGATTCTTTGGGTAGGAGGGATTCCAGAGTGGGAACAGAGCAGAGAGAGGTGAGAGGGAAGCTAATTGGAGAGTTGCAAAGACAAACAAGGACCTCTGGATGCCATCTGATTTTTGAGTTGCTATTCAACTTTCTTTTGTTTTCCCTCAGTCTTTTAGAATAAATTCTTTAAAAAGTTTCCTTCCTGGCTGGGTGCAGTGGCTCATGCCTGTAATCCCAACACTCTGGGAGGCAGAGGCGAGAGGATTGCTTGAGCCCAGGAGTTCAAGCCCAGCCTGGGTAACATAGCAAGATCTCAGCTCTACAAAAATAAAAAATCAGCCAGGGTTGGTAGCACGTCTGTAGTCCTAGTTACTTGGGAGGCTGAGGCAGAAGGATTGCCTGAGCCCAGGATGTCGAGGCTGCAGTGAGCCATATCAGAGCCATGATAACGCCACTGCCCTCCAACCTGGGTAACAGAGTGCGATCCCCACTCAAAAAAAAGTTTCCTTCCCATACACCCTCAAAAGGGAAAAGGGCAGACACTCAGTTTCTCCCCTATACAGAGGGGATAAAATTATGGTCTCCCCATTCTGCAGTTATGTGACTCTACAGCACACCCCTGTCCTCAATGCTTGTGCCCAGAGTCCCCAGGAGGCACAGGTACATTAGCAGGGCATCCTAACATGACATTTAATCAACTAAAAAGGAAGTGGTTTGGGGATGACTATTTTAAGGCTGTCCCCGGAAGATATGCTTTTCTATATGTGACAAACAAGAGGAAACGGGCCTGAACCCCCAGCACCCCAGCAAGCAATGGGCTTGTTCCCTCCTACCAGCCTCAGCAGAAACCTCTTTCTCATATGGGCTGAGCATTCCTCATCAGAAAATCCAAAGTCCAAAACTCTAACCTTTTTGAGTGCCGGCATGATGCCACATATGGAAAATGTCACGCCTGACCTCATGTGATGGGTCATACCAGGCCTCTCTCAGCCCAAGGAAAAGCCATTCAATTAACATACAGCTTAAGGAAAACAGTATGCCCACTCTGAAACCATGACAGTCTCATGGCCCAGCTTTGTCCCCAAAGCCTCTTCCCAATGGAAATCCCAGTGTCACCTCTGCTCGAGACCCTCCCCCATCTTGTGCCAGGCTCTGGTACCTCAGCTTTGTAGAGCACCTTGTTTTGGTTTTCCTGCCCTGAAAATAGTCAAGAAAAGGGAATTTCTCCCTTTTTCACCAAGGACAAATTGATCCATCAGGACAAACAGTGGAGAAGAAAGTAACTTATTAATTCATTTAAAGACTAAACAACAGAGAGCCCGGCTTAACTCTCTCAGGAGGATTTACTTTTTAAAATGAGAGTTTTAGGCCAGGTACGGTGGCTCATGACTGAAATCTCAGCACTTTGGGAGGTTGAGGAAAGAGGATTGCTTGAACCCAGGAGTTCGAGATCAGCCTGGGCAACATAGCGAGATCTCATGTCTATTTTAAAAAAAAATTAGCCAGCCATGGTGACACGCACTTATAGTCCAGCTACTTGGAAGGCTGAGGCGGAAGGACTGCCTGAGCCCAGGAGGTGGAGGCTGTGGTGAGCCACGATTGTGCTATTGCACTCCGGCCTGGATGACAGAGTGAAACTGACTCAACAAAACAAAACAACAAAACCAAAAAAAATTAAAAAAAAAAAAATCACACATACAAATGAGTTTTCAGACTCAAAAACTAATAGAAGAATTTTGTGACAGAACTCAAAAAACACTCCAAAGTCCTAAGTACTTCTTATAAGACCAATCTTGATAGTGAACACACACATAATAAACTGCCCAAAGCTTCCTTCTTGGGACAATTCTAAGCCTCGTACAAAAGTTGACTCTTTCTCTCACCATGTGACCAGCTCTTAGAATCCAGTAGAAAGCCAGGTTCTTGTGGGACTTGACGAAAGCAGATGTTTCTAGAGATTTAGGGTCACTGTATAGGGCTTTCCACTTTAGCTCATTGAATTTGGGCAGTTCTGGCCACTTGAGACTCCGTACCCAGGCCTCCTGACCTGATGAGAAGGACAAAGAGAAGGGCCCAGTGTTAATAGCTGAGTAGAGGAGGAAACATCCAGGTCCTAGAACTTGGTGCTCACCTGGGATCTTGTTAAAATGCAAATTCTAATTCAGTAGGGCTGCTGGGGGCCTTCTATTATTATCTGCATTTCTTACTCCCAGTGCCACCTAGGCTGCTAGGAGAAAACTCACAGCTGCAAAGCCTGACTATTTTTACCCATGACTTTCTCCCTGCCATCTGCTCTCCAGGATAAAACCTGGGGACCTCTGGAGGCCTACAGGGAGGACTGAGATGTCTCTGGAATGAGATATTAGGATCACTTGGCAGTTCATGGAAGAAACGCAGCAGCTTTCCAAATTGTCCTTAGTGCCCTTGCTGCCAAGTTACAAAAATACTCAATTTTGCTGATTCTGTGAGGCACACCAAACTTACCAGACCATGTCCCTTGCTCTGCCTGCCAGCTCTGAGAACGTGTCTTTGCTTCTACCAGGACCTACTGCATTCAGACATGAGCACACGGGTGGCAGGTGGCAGGTGACAGTGCAGTAGGTTTCCACAAAGACTGGGTCTTCCGGGTTAGAGGGTCATTAAGGTTTAGTGTTAATTCACTTTGCAGTCTTTAACATCTACTGTGACATTGCATAAAAACCCAGTTTTAGCTGGGTGCGGTGGCTCATGCCTGTAATCCCAGTACTTTGGGAGGCGGAAGTGAGAGGACTGCCTGAGCCTGGGGGTTCAAGGCCAGCCTGGGCAACACGGCAAGACCTCATTTCTACAATAAATAAAAAAATTAGCCGGGCGTGGTGGCGTGTGCCTATAGTTCTAGTTACCTGGAAGACTGAGGCAGAAGGATCACCTGAGCCCAGCAGGTTGAGGCTGCCGTAGCTGTGAGTGTGCCACTGCACTCTAGCCTACAGTCCAGTGACAGAGTGAGACTTTGACTCAAAAAACAAACAAATAAACTGGGCTCAGTGGCTCAGCCTGTAATCCCATGCCTTGGGAGGTTGAGGTGAGTGGATTGCCTGAGCCCGTGGGTTCGAGACCCACCTGGGCAACTTGGTGAGACCTCATCTCTACAACAAATCAAAAAATCAGCTGGGCGTGGTAGTGCATGCCTGTGGTTCTGGCTACTCGGAAGGCTGAGGCGGAAGGATCGCCGGAGCCCAGCAGGTCGAGGCTGCGGTGGCCAGGAGCGGCCACTGTACTCCAATCTGGGCGACAGAGTGAGACTCCATCTCAAAAAAAAAAAAAAACCAAAAAAAACCCAAACACATAAAAAATCCACAGAATTTTTCCTCAATTATGGTAGTGCATTTGCTCAGTAGCCAGGAAAATGTCTTCTTGTTTCATTTTCTGGTGGGGCAGGTGTTCTTGAATGATATCTAAAACCATGGAAGGACTCAGGATTCTCTGAGGGGTCACAGTTGTGTGCAGCCCCCTGCCTCTCTGAAGAGTCAAGGTCAGGAGTGGATGGATATAACAGGAAATGGCCTTTCCCGTGGCATCTCAACACCACCAATCCCATGACTAACGCGTCTGAGGCCAGTTGCCTTCCAGCTCAACCCATGAAACTGCCTCCACATGTCCCTCAGTGTCAGCTCCTACCCATGGTGTCCACGATGAGGTCGAGCTGGCCATTATACAGAGTCACGTTGACCCCAGCCGCCAGCAATTTATCCACGATGCTGATGACTGGCTTCATGAAGTCCTCTTCCATGTTCACAAAGACATTGGCAGCCTGGCCTGCACATGGGGAAAGAGAAAGAGATAGCAGTTTGGGATTTGTCAGAATGAGAGGTAAATTTTCTTGATTTATTGTAGAGATAAGGTCTTGTCATGTTGCCCAGGCTGGTCTCCAACCTGTGGGCTCAGGCAATCCTCTCACCTCAGCCTCCCAAAGTGTTATGCTTATAGGCGTGAGCCACTGCACCTGGCCCACAGATGCCATTTTTAACCAGGAACTGACACCTGCAGGTTACAGTTCAAGAAAACAGAGAAGCAGAGGCCCAGAACATACTCCTCAGGCTGGCACACTCAGTGAGTAAACTGCTTCGGGCTAATGTCAGTTTTTCCTCCTGAGCTAAGTAACCACAGGGCCAACCTCCAAGTTCTGAATAAGAGGGGCTACCTTGGAACAAACCAAATCAGACCCAAAGCAATTCTGAGCTGGCCCTGAGGAAAGCCAAATGGGTGACAAGCCCCACGCAAGACAAGAAGCGCTCGTGGGCACAGCACTCCTGCTGAATTCCTCACCTTTACCATCACCACCACCACCACTGTCACCATTATCACCATCATTATTATCACACTGAACCACAACAGTGACAGCTACCATTATCTGTAGTCACTGCGCCCAAAAAGCACTTTACAAGAAACATCCCGGTTCTTCTTCATCACTACCCTGGGAGATAACAAGTCTTAACTTGTATAACAATTTAAGAAAATGAGACCCAGGAACATGCCCAGGATGAAACAGCTAGTCAGTGGCAAACTGAGATTTGAACAGGCCAGCTGACTCCAAGGAAGCATGTTTAACTAAACGTGGGAACTCAAGACCCTGGGGGCACTGGCCAAGGACAGTGGGTGCTTTCTAGACCACATGCAGACAGATTTGGAGCCAAAGAGAGGTTATCAGCACTCAGCAGCAGAAAAAGAATCACCTTGCCCATCCAGCCACACTGGGCAGGGAGAGTCCCTATAACCAGAGAAGCTGTGGCTGGAAAATGCCATCATAAAGACAGAACGAGGGAGGTGAGCAGACAAGATGTGACCTCAATGGCTTGTTCTGTACCTCTTGGCCTCCTGTGATCCTTAAGTCTCTCAGTGCCATGATTGTCCCATAGTTGTGCCCATCCCTTGCAGCTTCTGATACCAAATTTTTTTTTCCTCTTTTTTGAGTCAGTCTCACTCTGTTGTCTAGGCTGGAGTGCAGTGGCATGATCACAGGTACCACAGCCTCGATCTACTGGGCTTAGGCAATTCCTTCACCTCAGCCTTCCAAGCAGCTGGAACCACAGGTGCGTGCCACCATGCCTCGCTAATTTTTTTGATTTATTGTAGGGATGACGTCTTGCCAAGTCACCCAGGCTGATCTCAAACCCCTGGGCTCAAGCAATTTTGCCTCTGCCTCTAAAAGTGCTGGGATTATAGGCATGAGTCACCACTCTGGGCTCCAAATGTTTTTATTTGATGTGATTAGTTTTTCTTCATTTCTAAAAATGTCAAAGGGATGAGGAGAAATGAAAATGCCAGGTACAGGCCTGGCACGAAGGCTCAAGCCTGTGATCCCAGCACTTTGGGAGGCTGAGGTGGGAGGACCTCTTGAGCCCAGGAGTTGGAGATCAGCCTGGGCAACATAGGGAGACCTCCTCTCTACAAAAAAAAATTTTTTAAAAATTAGGGCATGGTGGTATGTGGCTGTAGTCCCAGCTACTGGGGAGGCTGAGGTGGGAGGATTATTTGTACCCAGAAGGTCAAGACTGCAGTGAGCAGGGATCATGTCACTGCACTCCAGCCTGGGCAATATAATGAGATTCTGCCTTAAAAAAAAGAAAGAAAGATAATACCAGGTAAAGAATGAGCCCTCTGGTGACTGAAGGTTAGAAAAGAATGGCCCATGTTCCCTAAGAAAATTAGAATGAGAGTCAAGTCTTAGCCCGTCAGTAGTAGCTAAGGGGCCATACCCTAGAAAGGAGCCTTCTGCCTCATAACCTTGGCATATCTTGGACACAAATGAAACAAAACCCTCCTTAGTGTGGAGTGTTTCCTGCCCCAGAAACCTAGGAGTCCTGCTTGCTTAAGGCCTCCCTACAGGATGAGGGAGAAACTCATCCAAGACTTCTATGTGGTCCTGGTATCCAAGGAGCCTGTTATTTGCTCGCTATGGCCTGCAGACCAGAATGCAGTAGATGCCAGACCACGTCCAGCATGCCTGGGGAAGCTGCGAGAGAGAGCCGGCCAAGAGTCATCCGAGCACACGATTGCAGCTGACATTCTGCAAAGAACTTTTGGCTGGAAATCTCACCTGCAACCAACTGTGACCTTGGGCATGGCTTTTTTTTTTTTTGAAGTCTCACTCTGTCGCCCAGACTGGAGTGCGGGGGCACGCTCCCAGCCACCGCAGCCTCGACCTGCTGGGCTCCGGCGATCCTTCCGCCTCAGCCTTCCAAGTAGCTGGAACTACAGGTGCGCACTACCACGCCTGGCTAATTTTTGATTTTTATTGTAGAGATGAGGTCTGGCCAAGTGACCAGGGCAGGTCTCGAACCCGCTGACTCGGACAATCCACTCATCTCGTCCTACCAAAGTGCTGGGATTACAGGCTGAGCCACCAAGCCTGGCCTAGGCATGGCTTTTTTTATCTTAAATGTTTATTATGGAAAATTCCAAACGTATGCAAAAATAAAGAGAAGCATATAATGATCCCCATGCAGCCACACCAAGCTTCAACAATTATTAACCCATAACCAGTCATGTGTGATATCTCCCCCACCCACTTTCCTTATTTTGAACCAATTTTGGCAAGTTTTTTTTTTTTTTTTTTTAAGAGATCGGGTCTCCCTCTGTCACCAAGGCCAGAGTGCAGTCATAGCTCACTTCAGTCTCCAACTCCTGGGCTTACGTGATCCTCCCACTTAAGTCTTCCAAGTAGCTAAAACTACAGGTGTGTACCGCCACACCTGGCTAATTTTTTGTTTTTTGTTTTAAGAGGGTTTCCCTCTGACCCAGCCTGGAGTGCAGTGGTGCAATCACACAGCTTATAGCAGCCTCGAACTCTTGGGCTCAAGAGATCCTCCCACTTTAGCTTCCCCAGTAGCTGGGAATTACAGGAAAGCACCACCACGCCTGGCTAATTCTGTAATTTTTTGTAGAGATGGGGTCTGTGTTGCTCAGGCTGGTCTCAATCTCCCAGGCTCAATTGATCCCCCTTGAGCCCTGGCCTCCCAACGTGATAGGATTACAGGTGTGAAGTACCACACCTGGCCATGGCTAATTTAAAAAAATTTTTTTTTATAGAAACAGGGCCTCGCTATGTTGCCCAGGCTGATCTCGAACTCCTTACCTCAAGAGAGACTCTCACCTTGGCCTCCCAAAGTACTGGGATTACCAATGTATGAGCCATTGTGTCCAACCCTGACATGTCATTTACTGGTTTTTTATCTGTTTGCTCATTTATAAAATGTGGATATTATCACCACCAACAAAACCCATCCTACAAATCAAGGTCTGAATTTGCACTTCTTTTCATCCCGCAACAACTCTACAAATGGTACTTAAATTGGTCAAATAAATACCTCCCCAGGTGTGATCCTCAGGAATGATTTTGAGCTTCTTTCGGATGGGGCCATTCATGAGCCGACTTAAGGTGTCCTGTTGCAGGTGTCTCACATGACGCTGACAAAGACGAGCTAGAACCAAACTGGTACATGGTGAGTCAAAGGACTGGAAGTAAGACCAAGAAGACATCTTTAGCAAGCTGCAGGTGATGCTGGGCAGTTAGAGGGAGGGACTCAGTTTTGGCTGGAAAAGGAGGCGGGTCACCTCAATTTTTACCCCAGGTGGAGGAAGAGAGAGTCAGAAACATATGGAAAATGAAGAGGCTTCTTATTTATTTACTTTTTTGAGTCGAGGTCTCACTCTGTCGCCCAGACTGGAGTGCAGTGGTACAGTCATGGCTCACCACAGCCTTGACCTGCTGGGTTCAAGAGATCCTCCCGCCTCAGCCTCCTGAGTAGCTGGGACTACAGGTGTATGCAGTGGCTGTGACTGTGCCACTTCACTCCAGCCTGGGTGACAGAGTGAGACTCTGACTCAAAAAAAATCCCCCAAAACAAAAAAGGTTCACTCACCAAGGTGGCTGTGTGTGAACTCTAGACCCGACTCCAACACAGACTCAGGTGCACTTTTAGTTAAGATGTTGTAGAAGTTTACTCCATCCGTGTTCTGAAATATAAAAGCACACCTAGCTGTTAGTTTTCTTTATTTTTCCAGCATCAAAGTTGCAAAACAGAAAGGCACAGGGCTCTCCATCTTATCCAAGGACAGCAATTTTAATTTTCTTTTTTTCTTTTGGGTCAGAGTCTAACTTTGTTGCCCAGGCTGGAGGGCAGTGGCACATTCACAGACACCAAAGCCTCGACCTACTGGGCTCAGGCGATCCTTCCGCTTCAGCCTTCCAAGTAGCAGGAACTATAGGCATGTGTCACCATGACCAGCTAATTTTTTATTTATTGTAGAGATGAGGTCTCGCAGTATTGTCCAGGCTGGTCTCAAACCCATTGGCTCAGGCAATCCTCTAGCCTTGGCCTCCCAAAGTGCTGGGATTACAGGCGTGAGCCACTGTGCCCAGCAGAGTGCTTTAATCTTCCAAATCTGCTTGGATCAAAAAGAAATGCCACTCTGAAGGCTCAGGAAGCAGCTGTGTCACCCAATCTCCCAGGAGTGGTACACAGTTCATGTGAGCAGCGCTCAGACCCCGCAGAAGAAAACCAAAGGCCTGTGTGCTAATTGACAGGGAGAACACAGCTGCAGAGGGTCCCACAGGCCCAAGTCCTTGGCCAGTGCCTTCTTCTCTCTGGCTCACCGAAGTCAGAATGTTGCTTGGCAAGGGTCCAAATAAGAGACTGTGTCTCTGAACTGTACACTTACCTCGGCAAGATATAGCCTTTCTTTCTGCCTTATCCCTTCTTCCTTTCCTCTTTCCTTTCTTTCCTTTCCTTCCTTCCTTCCCTTCCCTCCCTCCCTAGCTCCCTTCCTCCTTCTCCCTCTCTCTTTCTCTCTCTCTTTCTTTCAAGTTGGAGTCTCACTCTGTTGTCCAGGTTAGAGTGCAGTGGCACAATCATGGCGACTGTAGCCTAGACCTCCTGGGCTCAGGTGATCCTTCTGCCTTAGCCTCCCAAGTAGCAGGGACTACAAGCACACAACCACGCCCATTTAATTCTTCTGATTTACTGTAGAGATGAGGTCTCACCACGTTGCCCAGCCTGGTCTCAAACTCTTGGGCTCAGGCAATCCTCTTGCCTCAGCCTCCCTAAGTGTTGGGATTACAGGCATGAGCCACCATGCCTGGCAGGACATAGTCTTATAGAACCCATCCATTCAGTTATGGAAAAAGAAGTCTTGTAGGCCTGAGTGGCTTTCTGATCCTGTAAGGGGTCACTATTATCACTGCTCTGACCTGACAGGTTTGTCATTTAGCATGCGATCATTTCCAGGTTTGTGGGGAGGTTCAGGACAGACCGCAATCTTGGTAACACCAGTGACGGGTCTCGTACCTGCAGGAAAAAACCAAGCAGGATGGTCCCTGCACGTGTCCCAGTTTACCTGTTCAATGACCATTTCTGCTTTCTCCCACAGCTGAGTGGCCTCTTTGTAGAGTCCACTATTTATAGCATCCAGGACTTCCTCTGCAACCTTAGACACCTCTGCCAGACCACTGTCTTCGAGAAGAGACTGGAATACAAACCAAGAGCAAAGAGGCCCACTTTACCTGGGAACATCCACCTGATACTGCTGCAGCTGGGGAGGGGCAGGAGAAGTAGGAGGAAGGGGAGCAGGAATTCACATAGGAAAGCACACTGGTACATGCCACATATTTATTGGAAGAAACAGCAAAATGCTAACTGAATCTAGGTGCTAGGTCCATAATAGGTGCTCACAGTGACCTTTAGACTTTTCTGCATATTTGAAAATTTTGACAGTAAAAATTCAGGGAATTGAAAGAGTATGTATACCTGGAAAACTTGGACTAAGTATAATTTTTTATTTTTATTTTTAGTTGGAGTCTCACTCTGTCGCCCAGACTGGAGTGCAGTAGCATGCTCACAGCCACCACAGTCTTGACCTGCTGGGCTCAGGCGATCCTTCCACCTCAGCCTTCCAAGTAGCTGGAACTATAGGCGCACGCTACCATGCCCGGCTAATTTTTTTGAATTATTGTAGAGATGAGGTTTTGCTAACTTGTCCAGGCGGGTCTCGAACCTGTGGGCTCAGGCAATCCACTCACCTCAGCCTCCCAAAGCGTGGGATTACGAGCTGAGCCACCGAGCCCGGCTTTCTTTTTATTTTTTGAGTCGGAGTCCCAATCTATCAGCCAGGCTGGAGTGCAGTGGCATGCACACGGCTACCGCAGCATCAACCTGCTGGGCTCAGGGGATCCTTGTGCCTCAGCCTTCCAAGTAGCTGAAACTATAGGCATGTGCCAACACATCTGGCTAATGTTTTGATTTATTGTAGAGACGAGGTCTTGCCACATTGCCCAGGATGGTCTCAAACCTCTAGGCTCAGGCAATCCTCTTGTCTCTGCCTCCCAAAATCCTGGGATTATAGGCATGAGCTACCACGCCTGGTGCAGTCCTGATTCACTCTTTTTGGTTTTAATTTTTATTTTAAAGATATGGGGTACAATTCAACTCCTGATTCTCTTTAAATTTACCCTGAGGCCAGCTGTTGCTTTGGGTCTCCATTTTGATATGGACTAATGGTCCCCTAAGAAGAAGTGTCAACCACATAGGCAAATTCATCTGGCTTCCCCTTCTTGGGACCAGAGCCAGAAGAGGTTATCTGGGCTGTTTTTCACAGAGGCTACAGTGGTAAAGATGTACCTACTTACCATGCTGTACAGGTAAGGTCCCCAGGAGAGCACGGAATCTAAAGAAAACCACATATGTACAAATTAAGTGTGCCATGGGTCTGTCTTTACAAAGAAAAACCTAACTGGCTTCCCTCCAAAGCAGAAAGAGACAGAAGCAAGAGACCCAGTGGCTTTGGACTGGAAAGTTCTTCAACTTACCAGCACCCAGGCAAGAGGTGGCTGATACTTCCGTGGCTGGAAGGTGGGATGAAGAGCAGGGGCCTTTCAGCTGACTTTGAGGACTAATGGCACATTAACTTGGCCTGACACTGGCCCAGTAAGTGAGTCACTGCCAGTAACAGCCTCCACAGGCGGGCAGTGGGTGTGTAGGTGGAGTCTCTTATCTGCAGACTTCTAGACTTTTTGACAGCTTAAAATATTTCTCCGCCCTCACATTTCTGCTCCGCATCTTGTTGCTCCTCCAGTTTGGAGATAATAGCTCCTGCCAAGGAGCTAAACAAAGAAGACTAATAGGCTGGGTGCAGTGGCTCACGCCTATAATCCCAGCACTTTGGGAGGTCAAAGTGGGATTTGACCACTTTGCCTGACCCCACAGGCTTGAGACCAGCCCAGGCAACTTAGTGAGACCTCATCTCTACAACACATAAAAAATTAGCTGGGTGTGGTGGTCTGTGCCTGTAGTTTCAGCTACTTGGAAGGCTGAGGTGGAAGGATCACCTGAGCCAGTGCACTCCAGTCTAGGTGACAGAGTGAGACTCCAACTCGAAAAAAAAAAAAAAGAAGACTAATGAGTTTGAAACTCAAGTGTGTCTATGGCTATACTGCCAATCAACTCATCCCTACCCCACAAACATATTGAAAATTCACTAAGGGTCTGGAGGCAGCAAAGAGCTTGAGAAGATAAACATAGGCGAGGGGTGATGGATCATGCCTGTAATTTCAACACTTTGGGAGGTGAGGTGGGAGGATCGCTGGAGCCTTGGAGTTCAAAACCAGCTTAGGCAACATAGTGAATCCTTACCTCTACAAAGAAAATTAAAAAATAAAAGTTAGTTAGGCATGGTGGCGCATGCCTACAGTCTCAGATACTTGAGATGCTGAGGGGGAAGAATCACCTAAGCCCAGGACACTGAGGTTGTAGTGAGCCATGATCATGCCACCGTACTCCAGCCTGGGTGACAAAGTAAGACTCTGACTAAAAAAAAAAAAAAATTACTATGAGTAACACAATGCCTGTCCTCAAAGAAAACTGACAGCCTTGGCTTAGATGAGTTCACAACTATCATGTCACCAGGTAAGACAAGCGCCATTGAGAGAAATGCCAACAAAGAATCAAGGACCTCAATGTATAAAGCACATTTCAGTATACTGCTTAGAAGCATGGCTCCGTAGGGCCAAACATCTCAAAGTGTGTTTCAAACAACCTCAGTTCTGCAAGATTTTAATTCAGATATTAGAAGAGAGAATGATTTTTCGATCAAATACCTTTGGGTCTATGCAAAATATAGCACATTTGTTTACTGCAGGACTTCTCAGAGCCTTTAATGAGCCTGTGAATCTTGAAGAGGTAGGTCTAGTGTTTAGCATTTCCGAAATGTATTCGAGCCCTTTGTATAGCACCTCATCGGACTGGTATTATTTAGAGCACACCCTGAAAAATGCAGGCATGCCACAGCCTCTGCGACCTGGATATGATTCAATTATCCAGCTTAACTTTCAAACTGATGCCTTAGTATCCTGAAATACAGAATTGCTTACAATTCTCCAATGCATCCCATTGCCTGCTTGATCTAGAGCAGGAATTGGTCAACTTTTCCTATTAATAATCTGGCTCTGCAGGCCAGCGGGTCTCTGCTACTAGTCAGGCCTATTCTTGCAGACTCCAAAGCAGCCATAGACAGTATGCAAATGAGCAGGTGTGACTGTGCCCAAATAAAACACTTATTTACCAAAGCAAGTAGCAGGGCAGATTTGACCTGTGGGCCCTGACTTTTGAAGTAGACCTGTGCTGTCCAATAGAAGTTTCTGCAGTGATGGACGTGTTCTATATCCATGTGTTCCAAAATGCTAGCCAATAGCCACTTCAAGGAGCACTTAAAGTGTGCATAATGTCACAGAGAAACTGAAGTTTTATTTAATTGTAGTTAATTTAATTTGTACAGTCACAGGTGGTTAGTGGCCACCATAATGTCATTGACACATGTGCCTAGTGACAGTGCAGATGAAGACTTTGAAGACCAGGAGCCTATCTGTATCTCTTTGCCTAGTACTTAGCACAGCACCTACTACCCAGCAAGTAATGAACAACAGTAAGACGCAGGGGCTCATACCTATAATCCTAGCACTTTGGAAGGCCAAGGCAGGAGGATTGCTTGAGCCCAGGAGTACAAGACCAGCCTGGGCAACATAGCAAGACACTGTTGTCTCTACAAAATAAAAAATAAAAAAATCATTCAGGCGTGGTGGTGTGTGCCTGTAATCCCAGATACTCAGGAGTCTAAAGCAGGAAGATCTCCTGAGCCCAGGAGGTCAAGGCTGCAGTGAGCCTTGATCGTGCCACCGTCCTCTAGCTGGAGTCACAGAGTGAGACCCTGACTCAAAAACAAAAACAGGCCGGGCTTGGTGGCTCAGCCTGTAACCCCAGCACTTTGGGAGGCCAAGGCGAGTGGATTGCCTGAGCTTGCGAGTTTGAGACCAGTCCAAGCAGCTTGGCAAGACCTCGTCTCTACAATAAAACAAAAAATAGCTGGGCATGGTAGTGCACGTCTGTGATTCAGCTACTTGGAAGGCTGAGGCGGAAGGATCGCTGGAGCCCAGAAGGTCAATGCTGGAGTGGCCATGAGCGTGCATGCCACTGCACTTCAGCCTGGGTGAAGGAGTGAGACTCCAGTTAAAAAAAAACAAAAACCACAATTGTTCATGGAAACTAGCAGCACTTCCCCTTGAAGGAATGCTTCAAGGATGGAGGAGCAACATTTAAGGTAGATCTGGAAGAGAGGATTAAGATCTGGTCATGCAACACTATTCATAATAGCAAAAACATGGAAGCAACCGTGCTGCCCATCAAAACTGGACTGGTAAAAAAAATGGGGTACATATACACAATGGAATATTATGCAGCCATTAAGAAGGACAAACATATGGACTTCACAGCAATTTGGATGGATTTAGAGTCTATAATACCTAGTGCTCTGTCACAGAAACAAAGAACTGAGTACCACATGTTCTCCCTCATAAGCAGATCCTGAACATTTATCCTAATACTATAAGAAAGGGATTGGCAGTAGCAGGATACAACATCAATAAGGGTACCTGATCTCAAACCAGGAAAAATGGGGATCAAAGGGAGGTCCAAACTTTACCTGTACGGTGTCTACTAATATACCTAATCCTGAATTGTACCCCACATCTTTAAAATAAAAAAAAAGAGATTCAATCAGGCACATTCAGAAAGTGAAGAGGATCACGGCAAGAAGGCCAACCCTAGACAGAATGAATGGCACTGGCAGAGCCAGGAGGCTAACCTTACTGACTCTGCTTAGGTAGTGTAGCAAAGTGGTAAGTGCATGGACTCCAGCATCTGCTGCCTGGGTTTGAAACCCAGTTCCACCACTTTAGCTGGGTAATGCTAGGAAAGTTGTTTAACCTCTCTGAGTCTCAGTTTCATCATCTACAAAATTAGGATCATAATAGCATCCATCCCATGGAGTTGTTGTAAGGATTTAATGAAGTCGGAATGTGCAAAGTGCTTAGTGCTGTTTTGAAACCAGGATGAGACCCCATGAGGAAGCATGAAGGTAAGTGCCAACATTTGGAAGCATAAACAACTCTTATCTGTGCTTCCAACAAGGATGCTCAGTTATGAAACTAAAAACCTCTGGGTCGCAAGACAAGATGACAACTTTGTCTTGCCATCAACATGAGCAACATCTGACAGGAAAACAGCTGAACTTTCATGCCTCTGATCAAGGTTTCTACAGGTTTTGTTTTTGTTTTTGAGTCAGGGTCTCACACTGTTGACCAGGCTGGAGTGCACTGGCACATGATGGTTCACTGTAGCCTCAACCTGCTGGGCTCAGGCAATTCTTCTGCTTTAGCCTCCCAAATAGCTGGGACGACAGGCATGTGCCACCAAGCCCAGCTAATTTTCTGATTTTTTTTGTAGAGATGAGGTCTCACTATGCTGCCCAGGCTGGCTTCTGCAGTTTTATAGGATAGTCCTATAGGTCTATCCAGGAAGGAAAACCAAACAGCAGTCCTCCTCTCTGTGATGACTTGGTTTAATGCCATTTCAGTCCTACCTCGGAGATGCCAAGCATGAGGGTAAGAAATAACCATTCCAAGTAGCATTAAAATATCCTGAATCTGGCTGGGTGCAGTGAGTGGCTCATGCCTGTAATCCCAGTACTTTGGGAGGTCAAGGCGAGAGGATTGCCTGAGTCTAGGGGTCAGAGACCAGCCTGGACATCGTGATGAGAACTCGTTGCTACAATAAATAAAGAAAAATTAGCTAGGCATGGAGATACACACCAGTTACTTGGAAGGCTGAGGTGGAGGGATTGCCTGAGCCCAGCAGGTCGAGGCTGTGGTGGCTGTGAGCATGCCACTGCACTACAGCCTGGGGTGAGTGAGACTATGATACCCCCCACCAAAAAAAAATCCCTAATCCATTAGGAACACGACTCTGTAACAAGCCAAATCCCGATCTTTTAAAGGAAAATATTACCTTTTATAAATTACTATTTTAAAAATTGAGCTGTCATCACAAATGTGCCATCAGAAGAATTTGGATAAATGCATATGCCATGTAACCATACCCCAATCAAGATGCAGGACACAGCCCAGAAAGTTCCCTCATGTCCTTTTCTGGCTTATGCCTCTCCCTGCTCCAAAGGAAATCTCTGATTTCTAACTATAGTTTGGTTTTGACTTTTGTTAGGTTAGAACAATAGTTCTCACCCAGAGGCAGTTTATCCCCCCAGGGACATTTGGCAATGTCTAGGGACATTTGTGGTTGTCATGCTGGGGTGGTGCTACTGGCATCTCATGAGCAGAGGCCAAGGATGCTTCTGATAAGTATCTTTCAATGACAGGACAGCCACCCACAACAAAGAAATATACAACCGGAGATGTCACCAGTACTGAGGTTGAGAAACCCAGTGACAGAGTTTAATTATTTCGGATGTCTGAAGTCACACCCTGAATGTCTGTGACATAAACAATTCTTATCTGTCCTCCCAGCAAGGATGCTCAGTTTTGAAACTGCACACCTCCAAGCTGCAAGACCTGATGCTAACTTTGTCCAGCCACCAACATGAGCAACAGATGGAATTTCATCCCAAATGCTCAACCAGTATGAGGAAGGTAGAGGGGACAGGGTGACAAATTAGAACTTGGGTTTGAATCTTTACTAGGCTATTCATCCTGTGTGTCAGAGGGCAAGTTTCACGAGACTTTATTATTTTGAGTAGGAGTCTCACTCTGTTGCCTAGGCTGCAAGGCAGTGGTATAATCATGGCTTACCACAGCCTTGACCTCCTGGCCCCCCAGTGATCTTTCTGCCTCAGTCTTCTAAGGAGCCGGGACTACAGGCATGCACCACCACATCCAGCTAATTTATTTGATTTTTTTTGTAGAGACGAGGTCTCAGTTTGTTGCCCAAGCTGGTTCTGAACTCCTGGGATCAAGCTATCCTGCTGCTTCCCAAAGTGCTGGGATTACAGGCATAAGCCACTATGCCTGGCCTCTCTGAGATTTTAGAATGTCTCCAACTGCAAAATTTGATTCTTCTGTTGTGAGAATCAAATTTTAAAAACTCAGTTCAGCCCTGTGCTACTGACATTTCATGAGCACCATGGTAGGCGCTTTGTCCCTGAATTTTTTGGATGTTCTTTGGGAAAATACCTTCTGTACTGACATCTCCAAGACCCCAAACATTCTGCTGCCTTGTTCTTTGATCTGGACAACACAGCACAAAGTCCCAGGAAAGGATGGGCAAAGGAGAAGTAAGGAAATGCCTGAACATTGTGTACTTACCAATAGGGGAGATCCAGGAATCACCCAAAGCAACCCCGGCAAAGTTGCACTTGATGGTCCCTTGCTGAATGGCCTAGAAGAGATCCAAGAAACATCCTTGCCAAGGGGCCTCCATCCCTTCTTCAACAGAGAGAGGCAGCCAAGCCTTAACAAACTGCCTTTCTAGAGCATGAAGACTTCTTTCTGTCTACCCTTCACAAGATTCTCTGGGTATTATAGGGAATCTTGTACTCACAAGAGAGTAAGGGCAGCTCTTTCCTGCCACCATTTGCAAGACAGCATTTGTAGGAACTGTCTGAGCTTTTCTCTACTTTGTTTTCAGGGAGCTGGCAGGATGTAAGTGGGGTGGGGGGTCCCTAGTCTTCTTTAGGAGGGATACTGCCCCCCCAATCTCAGGGTCTGTGATTTCTCACAAGATGCTCACGAAGCCTCTTAGGTATATTCACCCCTGCCAGGCAGTATCACTGAAGGGCAGGGAGGACTCCTTAGGATGTCCTCGAGGGAGGAGTGGGCTCATGCCACTCTGTTCCTTTTGTTCATTTTCAAAGTAATACATCTGCCCAGTAGCAAAACATCTGCCCAGTAGCAAAACATTGGAAACAATCTAAACATTTATCAATACGATGGCTAAAGGTATTATGGTAGTGTCCAAGGTACTTGACACAACTTAAAAAAATAAGAATGTTCTCAGGCCAGTACTGGTGGCTCACACCTTTGGGAGGCCAAGACAGGAGGACTACTTGAGCCCAGAAGTTCAAGACCAGTTTGGGCAACAAAGCAATACTCCTATCTCTACAAAAAATTAAAAATGAAGAAAAAAAACCCCCAAGTAATATAAATGTCTAAATTGAAGCTTTCAACAACAGCAACAAAAAAGAAGGTTCTTTTAGAACTGATTTAAAAAGATCTCCCAAGTATATTGTTAAATTTTTTAAGAAGAGAGGCATAGAACAGTGTATCGTACATACTATCATTTGTGTAAAAATGAGAAAAAAGCATACACATGAACTAGCTTGTACAGGCATGAAAGACCTCTGGAAAGATATGGAAAAAACTAATAAGAAAGATGGCCCCAGGGAGGGGACAGGGACAAGAGGGAGAACTTCACAGCATGCTTTTTGTAATTTTTGAATTTTGAATTATATGAGTGCACATACTATCCAGAGACCTAAAACAAGAAAACAATGACTGCCCTAATTCTGAACACTGTTAATTAAGGAGAAAAAAATTATGCATTTATCTGGCTTTTCCAGAATGAATTTATTTCAGAGTAACCTAAATAGCCCCAGGTGATGCAAGAAGTTTCACTTTATAGAAGCATGCCAACTAACAGCTGTGAACAAAATGACACAAGGAGAAAGCACTACTGTGAAACTCCTAATGAAATTCCTGATTTCAGGCTGAGAGCAGTAGCTCATGCCTGTAATCCCAGAACTCTGAGGTGGTTGAGGTGGAAGGATTGCTTGAGTCCAGGAGTTCAAGACCAGCATGGGCAACACAGCGAGGCCTCGTCTCTATAAAAAATTAGCCAGGTATGGCATCTGTAGTCCCAGCTACTCCAGAGGTTGAGCCAGGAAGATTGCTTGAGCCCAGGAGGAAAAGGAATTACTGATTTAGGTGAGAATTACAAATTGATGTTCAAAACCAGTGGGTGAAAGGTGGATGAGGAACTGGACGTCCATATGGTACAAAAATAACACCAATTGATAACTTTTTTTTTTTTTTAGTCAGAATTTCACTGTTGCCTAGGCTGGAGTGTAGTGCATGATCATGGCCACCGCAGCCTCAATTTGCTGGGCTCAGGTGATCCTTCCATCTCAGCCTTCCAAATAACTGGAACTACAGGCATGCACCACCATGCCTGGTCAATTTTTTGATTTATAGTAGAGATGAGATCTTGGCAAGTTGCCTAGGCTGATCTTGAAACCGTGAGCTCAGGCAAGCCTCTCACCTCTGCCTCCCAAAGTGCTGGGATTACAGGTGTGAGCCACCATGCCCGGCTTGGATAACTTTCTTTGCAAGAAGAGGCCATAAGAGTTCACTGGAGGAATCAGACTAGACCTAGACATCACGTGCCTTCTGATTTGATGCAAAACAAGTGCACATCACCTACGACAGAGGTTGGCACGTTTTCAGATATTAAATACTTAGGCTTTGTGGGTCAAAGGCAGTCGATGTTGCAATTCCTCAACTCGCCACTTCAGCACTAATGGAGCCATAGGCAATATGTAAAAACGAATGTTTTATTAACCTGTTTATTAATAGTGAAATTTCAGTTTCATGTAATTTTCATGTGTCATGAAATATTTTTCTTCTTTTGATCCCCCCACAACCATTTAAAAATGTAAAAACCAGTCTTAGTTCATGGATCATAAAAAACGGTGGTGGGCTGGATTTGACCTGTGGCCACAGTCTGTTGAAGCCTGACCTGTAATATGTTCTATTCAAAATTTTACCTTGAATGCATCAAGCCTGTAAATATAACTTCCGGTTTTGGAGGAAATACAGTGAGTAGAGTAATTAATACCATGAAGAAGTTTCTAGACTAATCCAGAAACTGAGACGTTCAGCAAGACAAGAGGTCTGGTCTCTTCAACAAATCATGGTCATAAAAAAAAGGACTGTGCTAGATGAAAGAGACCTTAGGGACATCACAGTCAGTAGTAATTCATGGATCTGGATCAGGTAACAGCTTGGAGAAACTGGTTATGAAGGGATCAATGAAGGAGGTCTGAATATTTGAGTTGAAAATTTGTTGTTTTTTTGGGTTTTGTTTTTTGAGTTGGAGTCTCACTCTGTCGCCCAGACTGGAGTGCAGTGGCCGCTCCCGGCCACCACAGCCTCGACCTGCTGGGCTCCGGCGATCCTTCCGCCTCAGCCTTCCGAGTAGCCGGAATTACAGGCCTGCGCTACCACGCCCGGCTGGTTTTTTGATTTATGTAGAGATGAGGTCTCGCTGCCCAGGCGGGTCTCCAACCCGTGGGCTCAGGCCATTCACTCACCTCGGCCTCCCAAAGTGCGGGATTACAGGCTGAGCCACCGAGCCCGGCCTGAGGTGAAAATTTACTGAAATAGAAAGGTCAGGACTACTGATTGATGAAGGCAGTATGTATAATATGAATTATTTGCAAATTTTTACCAAGAAATTATTTTTTGCAGAAAAATATTTAGAAAGCTATACATTAACTGTGGTGATCTCTATTTGGTAGGAAAGAGAACATTTCATTTTTAATTTGTGCTTGTATTTTCTAATTTTCTGTAACGTACATATACTGCTTCTATGAAAGGCTTTTAAAAAAATTAATCATTTTTGGGGGGAATGGGGTCAGGATCTCACCCTGCTGCCCAGGCTGGAATGCAATGACACACTCACTGCTGGGCTCAGGCAATCCTTCCACCTCAGCCTTCCAAGTAGCTGAAAGTGTAGGTGTGCACCACCACGTCTGGCTAATTTTGTCGCAGAGGTGAGGTCTTGCCTAGTTGCCCAGGCTGGTCTCGAACCCCTGGGCTCAGGTAAGTCTCTCACCTTTACCACCCAAAGTACTGTGATTACAGTTGTGAACCACAACACCTGGCAAGATTTAATAAACAACAACAACAAAAAACTAATAAGGCTTCCTGTACAAAATTTAAACACAGAAAGAGATAGCAGAAAATGTGAAATTCTTTCACCTTGCCCTATCTGTGTCCTTAAACAGCTAGTTGACTAGTTGACATGTTACATATCATTTTAACCCCTTCCTTTGTCTTCACAAGAATATATACACCTACATACAGATGTGTTTTTTTGAACTACAAACAAGGTATCTCATATTGCTCTACAATTTGCCTACAACTGAATTCTCAAAGGACAGTTGTCCACACTCCATACATACAGATTCTTCCTTTTTTTTTTTTTTTTTTGGTAGAGACAGGGTCTCACTATGCTGCCCAGGCTGGTCTCAAACTCCTGGCTAGTCTAGAACTCCTGGGCTCAAGTGATCCTTCTGCACCAGCCTCCCAAATTGTTGGAATTACAGACATGAGCCATGGTACCTGGCCAGATCTGTCCATTCTCTATGATGGCTGCAAATTGCTACATCCAGGAAGGATACTCTTATTTCATTAAGTAATCCTGTACTGATGGCCACTGAGTTGTTTTCAGAGTATGGACATTATAAATAATGGCATAACAAATATCCCCTGACATATTCACATGCTTAAGTATTCACCTAAGATGGATTCTGGAAGTAAAATTATTGGGTCAAAGGACACATACATTTTAAAAATTGATAGATAATGTCAAATTGCCCTTTTTAACTGATTTACCAATTTCCATTCCCACCAAAAGTGCATAAGAGTACTTATTTTCCTGACTTCTTACCAAAACTGGGTGTTATCAATCTTTTAAATATTTGCAAATCTCATGAGCTTGGCTTACTAATAAAAGTTGAAAATTTTTCCTATGCCAACAGGTTGTTTGTATTTCTTCTGGAAATTGCCTGTTCACATGTTTTATCCATTTTTATACCAGGATATTGTCTTTTTAAAATAAAATTGCCGGGCATGGTGGCCCATGCCTGTAATCCCAGCAATTTGGAAGGCTGAGGCAGGAGGATCACTTGAGCTCAGGAGTTCAAAACTAGCATCTCTACAAAAAAATTTAAAAACTAGCCAGGCGTGGTGGCATAGGTCTGTAGTTCCAGTTACAGGAGGTTGAGGCAGAAGGATTGCCTGAGCCCAGGAGGTCAAGGCTGTGGTAGCCATGATAGTGCCACTGCACTCCAGCCTGGGCGACAGAGTGTGACCCAACTCAAAAAGAAAAGTAAAATAAACTTATTGATATAATATCTTGGCCAGGTGCAGTGGCTCATGCCTATAATCCCAGCACTTTGCGAGGCCGAGGTCAGAGGATTGCCTGAGTCCAGGGGTTTGAGGTCAGCTTGGGCAACTTGGTGAAACCTTGTCTCTACAATAAATCAAAAAATTAGCCAAGTGTGGTGCTGCATACCTGTAGTTTCATCTACTCGGGAGGCTGAGGTAGAAGGATCCCCTGAACCCAGCAGTTTGAGACTGCGGTGGCCATGATTGCGCCACTGCACTCCAGTCTGCATTCCAGTCTGGGAGACAGAGTGAGACTCTGACTAAAAAAACAAATAAATAAAATAATCTTTTTCTATTACATATTTGTGTGTCTGTACAGTGAGACTTTGCCTATCTGTATATGTTTGTCTATACGTAGAGACCTTTAAAATTGCTTGTGGAACTCTGAGAAGCTTTAACTATATATGTAGACTAAATATGTCAAACTCATTCTTGTAGGCTTTTGAATGTTTTATCTTGTGAAGGAAAGCTTTTCCTACCAAATATTATGAGGTTTTTTTCGTTTTGTTTTGTTTTGTTTTGTTTTGTTTATAGAAACGAGGTCTTACTATGTAGCCTAGGCTGGTCTTGAACTCCTGGGCTCAAGTAACCCTCTCGCCTCGGTCTCCCAGAATACTGGGATCATAGGCATGAGCCACCATGCCTGGCCATGAGACTTTTTAATCTATCTAGAATGAATGTTTTATACAAGGCAAGAATCCAACTTTTCTATTTTCCAAAGTGACAAGTGTCATTTGTCTCCAAACCATTTATTGATATTCTATCCTTGCGCCAATTATTTAAAACGCCACCTTGTCATTTATATATAATATATAATATGTGATACACATATATACATATTCATATGATATAGTTTGGATATTTGTCCTCTCCAAATCTCATGTTAAAATGTGATCCTAGCCGGGTACAGTGGCTCACATCTGTAATTCCAGCACTTTGGGAGGCTAAGGCAGGAGAATTGCTTGAGCCTAGGAGTTCTAGGCAACACAGTGAGACTTTATCTCTAAAAAAAATTAAAAATTAGCCAGGCACGATGGCACATGCCTATAGTCCCACCTACTCAGGAGGCTGAAGTGGGAGGATGGCCTGAACCTGAGAGGTCAAGGTTCAACTAAAAAAAAAGTGACCCCTAATGTTAGAAATGGGGCATAGTGGGAGATATCTAGGTCATGGGTATGGATCCCTCATGAATGACTTGGTGACCTCCCTGCAGGAATAAGTGAGCCCTTGTTTTATTAGTTCACATGAGAGTTGGTTGTTTGAAGAGCCTGGCACTTCCTTCTCTCTCCTGCTTCAGCCCTCACTATGTGACACATTTGCTGCCTCGCCAACCTTCTGCCACAATTGTAAGCTTCCTGAGGACTCACGGGAAGTAGATGTTGGCATTATGCTTCTTGTACAGTCTGCTGAACCATGAGGTAAAATAAATTTCTATTCTATATAAATTGATTAGCCTCAGGTATTCCTTTATGGGAACACAAAACGGACTGATACACACACACATACACACACACGCACACACACACACACACATACATATAAAATGTATATAAAATTAGTTTCTGAATTATTTAGCTGTTGCATTTAATGTTTATCTGTTGCTGTATCAGTACCACCTTCTTTTACTTACTGTAGCTTTAGAACTTGTTTGTATCTGGTGGTATGGCAATCTTTACTATTCTTTTTGTGTGTGTGTGTGTAGAGATGAGGTCTCACCAAGTTGCCCAGGCTGGTCTTGAACCCCTGAGCTCAGGCAATCCCCTCATCTCCATCTCCCAAAGTGCTGGGATTACAGGCTTGAGTCACCAGGCCCAGCCAGCAATCTCTACTATTCTTTTAAAAACTTTTCATGGTTATCACCACAGACAACGTTATTCTGCATGTACACAGCCCTATTCAAATATATTCAGGTAAGCATATCAGGTGAGCATAAAAAAGTAACACAATTGGTTTTCTGTTCAAAAACATAATAAGATCATCTTCTGTTACCTTATAAAGTTCTAGACCAATGCCAGCTGCCATTTTTCCTCCATAGGACTCTGAGAAAATGTAGAATGGAATTGTCTAGCAAGAAAAAAAAAATTACAAATAATAAAATATCCTGATTGCCTTTCCTTTACACAAATTAATTTCAAATTTCAGTTGCATATAACGGCCAGGCAGAACAAATCAGCTTTTTTCTCCCCTACCCCCCACCCTTGTCTGATTATCATGTCAGATTAGAATACTGACTCCAGGGTCATTCTTTCTAGTTGAAAACCAACTTTAAGAGGAAAGAAAGAAAAGTCTATAATCCAATCCCAGGAGGAAAAAAGGTTTCCTCTGAAGTCAGCTGGACATTAAACTCCTTGGAAAGTTGATGCTTATCCTGATACAGGCAAAGTGGCTACTGCCAACCCTTTGCTCAGCTAAGTCTTTGCTGACCTGGAATTCTTTGTGGCAATCAAAGAAGGTCTTCAGGAGAACCATCATGTCTGAAGCCACTGCAGCCAGGTCCTTGGCATATGCACCACTCTTGTTCACGTAACTGTACCCAGTGCCCACGGGATTATCCACAAATAGGAGACTGGCAGCCTGGAGCTACATGCCACACAGGAAAACCAAATGTTGCAATCAGTCTGTTGGTCACCAATCATCTTTTGATCATTTATACCCAACTCAGCAAAAACCACATATGTGAGGACATCAGTGTGATGATGATATCCTTGCTGATAAAAGGAATTAAAAAAAAAAAAAAAGGACATGAACATAGACTGCAGCAAAGAAAGGCACTCACACACAAAGGGACAAGCAAGAAAGATCAACATAGACATGAGGACCAAAGCATCTCAGCTGTTGCTTTTCACACAGTACAAAGACAATAAAGGTCACATGCTGGTGCAGGCGGAGTCATGCAGAGAGAGTCTGGGCACTGACTGGACGAAACGAGAGTACACTCAAGGTATGAACACCATGTGTCAGTTTTCTTTGAGATGAATCTAATTTTCACTTGGCCTGGCTTCCCTGAACACTGCAAGAGAAGAATTTATTCTAACATCTTTTCCGGAGAGGCCAAGACTTATAAAATTTTATAGGCCAAACGCAATGGCTCAAGCCTTTAATCCCAGCACTTTGGGGGGTGGAGGTGAGAGGATTGCCTGAGCTCAGGGGTTCGAGACCAGCCTGGGCCACTTGGTGAGACCTCCTCTCTACAATAAATCAAAAAATAAGCCAGGCGTGGTGGTGCATACCTGTATTTCCAGCTACTTGGAAGGCTGAGGCGGAAGGATCACCTGAGCCCAGCAGGTTGAGGCTGTGGTGGCCGTGAGCATGCCACTGCACTCCAGTCTGGGCAACAGAGTGAGACTCTGACTCTATGTGTGTGTGTGTATATATATATATATATATACATACATATGGGAGGATCCTTAGTGATGACACAGCCCAACCATTTCCTTGCTGAGCAGGAAATTAAAACCCAGAAAGATCCGAGGATGTGTGCAGGATCACAAAACTGGACAGGTGGGTGGCAGCATAAAGACTAGGACCTGGGTCTCCTCCCTCCTCATTCAGGTTCCCTGCCCTAGTCACGTTGCCCTTTTAACTCTGGGAGGGTTTAAGAACAAGCCAGGGATGCTCTGTGACCACTCCTGGAGGTGACACTTCAGTGGGAACCAAGTACAGGAATTTCCAGGTCAAGAGGAAAGCACGCGCAAAGACCCTGAGGCAGGAGAGAGTAAGATATGCTTGAGAAAGACAGATATCTTAGAACATTTGCAGCAATGGGTACTGCCGGGAGACCCAAACCGCAGAGCAAAGGATGGCCAAGAGCTTCAAGTGCAGCCATGCTGTGCAACAGCCCCAGCTGGTGGATTGTGTGGTTCTTTTGCTCATCAGTGTCTGGCAGCCTGGGGACAGGGCTGAGTGGGCAGACGGTGGAGCTGACCCAAGGCAGGACTTAGCAAGGCTGTAAAGGGAGAAGGAAAGGACATGGGAACTGGGGGTGAGGGGTTTGACCAGAGAAGGGTAAGGGCAGGAAGAGATGCTAAGGATGGAGGGGAGAAGGTGAGAAGAAGAGTCCGAGAGACATCAAAAAGGGAGGGACTGGGCCAGGCACAGTGGCTCATGCCTGTAATCCTGGCATTTTGGGATGTGGAGGTGAGATGATTGTCTGAGCTCAGGGGTTTGAGATTGGCCTGAGCAACATGGCAAAACCTTGTCTCTATAATAAATTAAAAAATCAGCTGGGTATGGTGGTGCATGCCTGTGGTTCCAGATACTTGGAAGGTTGAGGCGGAAGGATCACCTGAACCCAGCAGATTGAGGCTGTGGTGGCTGTAGGTGTGCCACTGCACTCCAGACTGAGTGACAGGAAGACTCTGACCCCTCCCACAAAAAAGGGGAGGGGACACTGAATACACCTATAATCCCAGCATTCGGGGAGGCAGAGATGGGAGGATTGCTTGAGCCCAGGAGTATAAGACCAGCTTGTGCAACATAGCAAAACCTTGTGTCTACAATAAATTAAAAAATTAGCAGGGCATGGTGGTGTGTACGTAGTCCCAGCTACTGGGGAGGCTGAGGTGGGAGGACTGCCTAATCCCAGAAGGTTGAGGATGCTGTGAACCCCCATCATGCCACTGCACTCTGGCCTGGATGACAGAGCCAGACTCTGACTTAAGTAAACAAACAAACAAACAAACTTTTTTTTTTTAAAAAAGGGGACGGGGACAAGGGACTTGTTTTGATGAAGTCAAGACGTAACATAGGAGCGTAGGAGAGAAGAAAGGACTGGGAGTGATGGATAGACGGTGGAACACTGGAGTCTGAGACTGCACAGGGAGCCAACACGGGAATAGTACAGGGCCCCCAGTGTCTGCTGGAGCAGGTTTTGAAGGTGGATGGAGAGAAAGGTCACTGAGCTGGAGAAGGCAAGAGAAACTGCTTGGGACAAACTGTCCTCAGAAATGGGAGAAGCTGGGAGCTGAGGCCCAAAGCTTCAGCATACACAGGAAGAGGAAGAATGCAGTGGATGGATTGCTTCATCTGTGGCCCCACCCAGAGCTGGGCGGGGCTGGGTGGGGCCTGGGCTCTGAGAGGCCACAGGGCAGGTTCAGCTAGAATCACTGTACCCAGGTGGTTCTTCGTGGTTTGAGGTCGCTGTCAAGGGGCCCAATTTCCTCAAAGTTCCCAAATCCAGTGCTGGAGCCGCCTGGACCACCCTGTGGAAGAGAGAAGAAACAAACAAACCCAGAGAAAATGTTAGTCAAATCTCAGTGATTACAATGAATGACTACATTCACTAGAAACAATTTGCGAGTTAGTGATGGCTGGGTCAACCTGCACAAAAGGCACCAGCTCTCCAGTGACCCAGGACTTCTGCATTAATAACTGACCTCCACTGTAACCACCGAAGTCTTTTTCTTTGAAAGACCCCGAGCTAGAACCTTGGCCTGCCATGGGGCTCCTGGCTTTCAGCATGGAAGAGCTGGAAGGCATCTTACATCTCTCCTAACTGCTCTCATTTCAAAGGAGCAGGAAAACTCAGAGAGGGAAGGTGACTGGTCCTGGACCACTGGGCAATTAGGGGCTCCACAGGACTAGCCCTGAGTTTTGTGACTCCCCATCCCACCGTTCTTTCCCCAGGAGGTGGGAGACTCTCTTCTCAGAGTCCTTCATAAGGGACCCAGACTAAGGGGCAGTTTGATCAAGCAGATTCTCTGGATATAACGTAGCAAACTCTGAAGTACCAGGGCAGAGGGCCTGGGATGTTGTGGGCACCGAGGGCAGGGAGAGGCAGGATTCTAAACTGAAGCTTGGTGCTGGGGGCCCTGGACTGTGAGACAGAAGTTGTATGGGCTCTGAAGCACTCAAGGAGGACAGGAAAGGGGCAGAATGGGGCAGGTTGAGTTGCAGTCTCACTGTTGCCCAGGATGAAGTGCGGTGGTGTGATCATGACTCACTGTAGCCTCCAACTCCTGGGCTCAACTGATCCTCCCACCTTAGTCTCCCGAGTAGCTGGGACTACAGGAGTGTGCCACCATGTTTGACTAATTTTTACATTTTTCTGTAGAGATGAGGTCTCGCTATGTTGCCTAGGCTGATCTTGAACTTCTGGGCTCAAGCGATCTTCCCTCCTTGGCCTCTCAAAGCACTTGGGAATACAGGTGTGCGCCACTGCACCTGGCCCTGGGTGGACTTTCTGATTGAGGAGGGAGGAAGCCCTTTGGGAGATGGTCAGGGGAAAAAAGACAATCAGTGCTTTTCTGGACAAATCCAGGGGTCAGCTGAGCAGGGGAGGTTATGAGGAGAGCCTTGTCAGCTGAGGTGAAGGGACAGGTCCAGAGCCTAGAATAAAACCATATGGCCTCTCTATGCATAAGGTACACAAAAATGAAAGGGAACAGCTCTGGCAAAACAGATGCTAGGATAATTTGTATAAGAAAAGCTAGAGAGGGAAAGAGGTTAAAAAAAAAAGGTAGACCCGGCATTAAGGGGTAACGAGACAACAGCAAGAAGGCTATACATTCCCCTGATCACATGCACTTTGTATCCTTTTTTTTCTTCTGAGTTGGAGTTTCACTGTTGCCCAGGCTGGAGTGCAGTGGCACGCTCACCGTCACTGCAGCCTCGACCTGCTGGGCTCAGGTGATCCTTCTGTTTCAGCCTTCCAAGTAGCTGGAACTACAGGTGTGCACCACCATACCCAGCTAATTTTTTTATTTATTGTAGAGACGAGGTCTTGCCATGTTGCCCAGGCTGATCTTGAACCCGTGGACTCAGGCAATCCTCTCGCCTCCACCTCTCTAAGTGCTGGGATTACAGGTGTGAGCCACTACACCCAGCCAGCACTTTGTATCTTAAGATTTCCTAACCCAGCAGTAAAAAGTTCACAAACCAGATGGAGCTGTTCATCACAGTGCTATTCATCACAGCAGCAGACATGAGGGTGCAACTTGAACATCCCCCATCAGGGGAATGGGCGAGTCTACAGCGTGGAACTTTCCACTGCTTTTCAGAATCCCAAACTACAGAAAACTGTGTAGCAACAATGAAAAATGCTTACAACGCAATATGCAATCAAAGACAGCTAAGAATGTGCCCTCATATGAAAGCTGGGTCCCTTTTTCCTAGTGGAATTATTGGGATAAGGGAAGATCAAAGTGACAGGGGGGAAGCTGGGATCCCTGAGGGCTGGGACTTGCAGGAGAAATCTCACTTCCCTGCCTGCTTCTAGTAAGCTATGGCGACAGGAGGAGACAACTCCCATCCCTTCCTTCACCGTCTCCCCAATGGCAACGAGATGCTGGCTAGAGGATGCTTCTGTTCCATTTGAATGCATCCTACTGCAAAATCTTATTTTGTCTTGAACTCTGGGATTGGGTACTATCATGGCCTGAGGCTATCCAGTGACTCTGAAATACAGTAAATGTGTCAGTGGACCAAATGACATGCTTTAGTGACCTGAAAGTGTCCCTAAAATAGCTTGTTACTCCACTCAGACGACATAGGCTTGATTCTTTTTTTTTTTTTTTGAGTCAGAGTCTTACTCTGTCACCCAGGCTGGAGTGCAGTGGCACACCCACAGCCACCACAGCCTCAGCCTGCTGGGTTCAGGTAATCCTTCCACCTCAGCCTTCCAAGTAGATGGAACTACAGGCGTGTGCCACCATACCCAGCTACTTTTTTTGATTTACTGTAGAGACGAGGTCTTGTCATGTTGCCCAGGCTGGTCTTGAACCCACAGGCTCAGGCAATCCTCTTGCCTCCACCTCCCAAAGTGCCGAGATTACAGGCATGAGCCACCACACCCGGCAGCCTCAATTCCTAAAGTCAGGGCACATGTCCTCAATAGGCTACCAAAATAGATCTCCTTTTAATCTAATTTAATTATTTCTTCTGCAAGTATAATTTTTTTTCTTTCCTGTGTCTTTGGGGAAGTAGAAAAGAGTGTCTTCAGTTGACCCACTTCAAATAGCATCTCAGCTCAAAGGATTAACCGAACCAAAGGCCACAAACTGGATGGCCTCCAGAGGCCAGGCAGAGGCCAAGGAGCAGAGCAAGTCAGATGGTAGCAGAGAGATCCCCTAATCCAGGAGCTACTGCCCTCTCTGAAAGGGGGCCACCACCACTCAGCTTTAGGGACAGTGAGTTCAGGCCCCAAAGTTCTGTATCTCCTGGTTTTTGGAAAGAGGAAGGAAATGTCCTCATTTAAAAATGTTAGTAACTAATTCAATTAAAACAACAATCCTGCTCTGTAGTCTACCAAAAGGACAGCCTGCGACTTTAGAAATTCAGTGTTTTTCAAATTGCTCTACTGACAGGGCAAAAAGTGTTTCTAGGGTGTCTTGGGACAAAGTGGGGAGGTCAAATGGATGGAACTCAGTCCCTAGCCCCCACCCCTGCCTCAGCACTTCCACTTTTATCTGCTTTGCCTTCCATGTGTAAGCTTTCACTTGAGCGTAAAAAAAGTTCTGCTGACTTATACACAACTGGAAAATCACCAAAATCCCCTAAATTTGAAAACCAAGGCTCAGAGAAGGAAGTATCTTGCCACAACCATAAGTGGCAGGAAGGCACTGAAAGTCCAGGGCTCTGGGCCAGCAGGCCTGTGCTTGTATACAGTCTGGTTCTCACTGCCAGCCATGCTGCACCTTGTCTCCAATCGCCAGAGGTGAACAGAGCTCCCTGGGTTGACACACATGTGTTGTTCTTCTGTGGCACTCTCAAATCTGCACCCTGGGGCTAAGCCCCACATGTAGCCCTCCTGTGATCATCCCAGAGAGAGAGAGGCCTCTGTTTCTCTTCACTCTATATCACCAGAAAGTCTGCAGCAACTGGCCTAGGAGGTGCTTATCAATACTGGCATTTTTGGAGGAAGTTCCATTTGTCCCCCATGGAGGCAAACACCAAGGTCCCTTTGTACCAGTGAGCGAATTGGAGCCCTGGCTGGGCCATGGCCACATTTTCGAGGCTGAAGCAAGACTATGTTCCTTAGTACCTCCTTAGAGACTGGTCTTCCAGGTGGGTATGGGCCACCTCTGGACAGACACAGAATTTCAGAAATGCCAGGAAGAAGCCTCTATCTGCCCCTGAATACCTTTCAACCAGTTCTCTGCCTTGACTCCTACAATCAGACCTACAATGCAAGCATTTAGGGAGATGAGAAGACCCAATATTCACACTTAGATGCACAAGGCTGGTAGCAGTCCCTTCAAAATATCTGGTTTTCTGGGGGTTACAAGTTAGGGCGTGGCTGGGCTCAGTGGCTCAGCCTGTAATCCCAGCACTTTGGGAGGCCGAGGTGAGTGGATTGCCTAAGCCCGTGGGTTCGAGACCCACCTGGGCAACTTGACGAGACCTCATCTCTACAATAAATCAAAAATTAGCCGGGCGTGGTAGTGCGCGCCTGTAGTTCCAGCTACTTGGAAGGCTGAGGCGGAAGGATCGCCGGAGCCCAGCAGGTCGAGGCTGCGGTGGGTGGGAGCGGCCACTGCACTCCAGTCTGGGCGACAGAGTGAGACTCCAACTCAAAAAAAAAAAAAAGAAGTTAGGGTGAAGGAAAGGATTCTGGGGAGAACAAGGAAAGTGTTGAGTCAGGGTATTTCAGTCTTTGCCTAAAACATGTTTTTTGTTTTTAATTTTCTTTTATTTATATTCTTAATAGAGACAGGGTTTTGCTATATTCAGGCTAGTCTTGAAGTCCTGGCCTCAAGTGATACTCCTGCCTCATCCTCCCAAAGTGTTGAGATTACAGGCATGAGCCACCATGCCCAGCCTCAAACACTATCAGTATATAGTCAAATATACCATCAAGAATTTTTAGTGAGGACTCCATATAGAATGACACTGGCAAAAGGCTAGAAATTCTCCCTCTCTGATTTGGCCTCTTTGGTTATACCATTGCCTCCGCCTGCCCCAGAAGCCTGCCAAGCTCCCAGGCCTGGCTGCTGGACCAACCCAGTTCTTCACCACTGAGACTTGAGCCCTTAAGAGCCAGCAAAGGGCCAAGAGGAAAAGCCTTGGCCTCAACCTCAGCTCAGGCAGGGGCACCACTTTACCTGAAGCCACATGACCAGGGGCAGTTCTGAGAAGTTCTTGCAGGGATTGGTGGCATAATAGAGCCACCAGAACATGTGTGCATCCTCACGGACAGTCACATAATCCCACACTTCCTTGCCCTCCTCCATGGGCCAGTCGATGACAGCTCCTAAAACACAAACTCATTTTTACTTTCCTGAAGAACAAGTTCATTTTCCTGAAGAGGAAACATCCAGGTAAATTCCAAGCTTGGTAGAGAAGACTTGTATATTGTAGCTAGGCTAGAGAAGACTTGTATATTGTAGGTCATTTACCCACTTCAATATATTGTGGGAAGAAGGGAAAAAAACACCTCAGCTCTAAAAAAAGAAACTGGCTGGGCATGGTGGCTCATGACTGTAAACTCAACACCTTGGGAGGCAGAGGTGAGAAGACTGTCTGAGCCCAGGGGTTCAGACCAGCCTGGACAACTTGGTGAGACCTCGTCTCTAAAGATTAAAAAAAAAAGAAACCAAACTTAATTGTGGCATAGGAGGCTGGAGGCTTTCATTTTTTCCTCAACACCTTTTGGCAATCTTTGGATTTGTAATAATCAAGTTGAAACGCTTTTATAATCCCATACAAACAAATGAGATATTTACATTTTAAGAAAAAACAAACATTTCAAAATGCAACATCCTGGTTTTTATATCACAAATAACATATGAAGAAAGAGGCATCCCAAATTAGTGGGGCTGAGACTATACAATACATGGTACCAAAGCAATTGCTACTTTTTTGGGAGGAAAACAAAAATAGAAACTTAGGTCATTTCAACACTATAAACCAAAATAAATTCCAAGTGGATCAAGTGTTTACATTTTAAATTTTAAGTATTAAAAATAATACAAAAATATAGTTGAATATTTTTCTGACCTCTGGATAAGAAAAAAATTTAGGCAAACCCCAGAGAATATAAAGAAAAAGAGGTGAACATCCAGTGTAATACTATAAGAAAATGACTGATGGTACTGGGAAACTATGGGGGGGGATAGGATTAACAGTAGCAAATATCTGTCTGGGGATGGGGAAACACCTCTTATCAACAGGGTGCCTGAATGAAACATAATTGAACACCTAACCCTTAACTGTACCCCACAAAACCATAATTAAAAATATTGATTAAAAAAAAAAAGAAAAAGAAAAAGAGGTGAGGACAGAAACTTTATATCACAAAATTTCTGGCCATCAAAAATAAACAGCAAAGAAAGAGCTGCAACAAATATGAAAAGGGGCAATTTTCCTCACTAATGTAGATCAATTTTTTTAAATGAAAGAGATAAATATATATGTGTGTGTAGAGATATATATATATATATATATCTCTACACACACACACACACACACACACACACACACACATATATAATCTCCCCCATAAACCCACAACTCCAATTTTCTGTAGTTAACTTTTCTAGTATCTACAAAATACATATTGGAAAAGAGTATTTACATATATTTTCTGTCTCCTATTTCTAAGGTATCAACTTCCAAATTATAGTACCTTCCCCCCCCCCGAAAAACCACTCTGAGGTCAGTAGTTTTTGCTTGTAATCCCAGCACTTTGGGAGGCTGAGGCGAAAGAATTGCTTGAGCCCTGGAGTTCCAGACCAGCCGAGGCAACATAGCAAGACCTCATCTCTACAAAAATAAATAAATAAATTAATTAACCAGGCGTGGTGGCAAGCACCTGTAGTCCCAGCTACTAGGGAAGGTGAGACAGCAGGATTTCCTGAGCCCAGGAGGTGGAGGCTGCCATGAGCTGTAATCATAATCGTGTCACTGCACTCCAGCCTGGAGGACAAGATGAGACCCCAACTCAATCAAACAAACAAACCCTCCACTCTGGGTTAAAAAAAGGTGGGGGGAGGTAGGGGAAACTGATGTTAAAAGATGATGAGAGGAGTCCCCTATGCGACTGAAGTTTTCTGCCTTCCAGTTCTCCTTTCTCAAATTTCAAGCCTCTTTTGCAAATAAACGAACACTAGTCCCAATAGTGTAGAGATGGGACTAGAGAAGGAGACAATGGTGTCTTGTAAATAAGAACAGAGAATAAGACAACCAGAAGCTGGGCTCGGTGGCTCAGCCTGTAATCCCGCGCTTTTGGGAGGCTGAGGTGAGTGG
>NW_007258907.1:967189-970356 GCF_000164805.1 Carlito syrichta | reverse complement strand
ATAATCCAAAAAATCAGCCGGGCGTGTAGCGCATGCCTGTAATTTCGGCTACTTGGAAGGCTGAGGTGGAAGGATCGCCGGAGTCCAGCAGGTCGAGGTTGCGGTGGCCGGGAGCGGCCACTGCACTCCAGTCTGGGTGACAGAGTGAGACTCCAACTCAAAAAAAAAAAGAAAACCAGAAAGTGTCCTCAGGAGCAACACAGATGGCTAAAATACTACAAATGTGGTGATAAGGCTTTATGTACAAATAACACGAAATTACAGTCTCTTTGAAAATGACATTATCGATAAGGCTGGGTCCCTTGAAAATGACAGATAAGGCTCGGGTGCCTTTCAACCTAGTCCCTACCACTTCTTTATCCCTTGGCAGTGACCACTGTTACAATTTGCCCAGCAACATATTTTACATTTCCGAGACACAAGCTGAAGGGCCGGATGATCCCGATTTCACAAAGGGAATCATCCTGTCTACACACAGCTCGCCTAAGGTCACAAGACAATGTGGCCAGTTTGAATTCTCAGTTCTTGCTTCAGACCAGGAGACATTTTACTGAATGAAGAGTGAAAATCAGCTTGCAAGTCATCCTGTTAAACACAAATTTGTTTTTGCCCAAAAGGATCGTGGTTGGGGGAGATGTTATCTTGTCATTTCTGATCAAGCAGAGGGGGAAGGACCTTACCTCAATTAAATGTCCCATTCGCGATAGGATTTTTAAGACTCTTTTTGACCATATATTTCAGCTCAAAATAAAAAGACCTTACAACCTCATTTAGCCAACAACGGCACAGGAAATGGGAGGTGGCCTTCAGATCGTGGAAACCTCATTGATCAGTAGTTTCCCCAAATCATACATTTTTGCACAACTGCTTCTACCTAGGCGTAAGAGAAAAAGGAAGCACCAGATACCCAGAACTAGAAAAGGGCAGAAAAAGCACTTCGCATTTTTTAAGGAAAAAAAAAAAAAGAGTGAGATTCAAAAGAGTATAATATTAGGCAAGCACTTGGGAAAACATTTATTTCACAACACACAACCCATTAACAAATTCCCATCCCTGAAGGGAAGAAGAGGCACCGGCCGCCGGTGCGTCATTTGCTCGAACTTACCCACGCTCAGGGCCAGCAGCGCCAGCAGCGGCAGCAGCCGCCGCGGCCCGGGAAAACTCCGCGGCGCCAGCTCCATGACGAATACCGAGCCGCAGCATCAGCAATGGGCTGAACCGGCTGGCCCACCACGTGACGACGAAGGGCGGAGTCTGGGCTGAGATCGGGGGCGGGGCCTGGGCGGCCCGGGGACGGCCCGGGGCTTGCCTGGGCGGGGCCTGGGCGGGCCTGACTGCTCGAAGCGCCCAGCACGCCCTCTCCCGGGCAGGCCAATCGGGTTAGGGGCAACCGCGCTCGGGCAGTTGCCTGCCTGGCTGTGGCCTCTGCGGTGTCCGGGTGGGCGTTTCGGGCAGAAGGCGTTGAATGCGTTTATTTGATATAGGTTGTGCAACCGGACCGAGAGATCACAGTGCAGTAAACCATCGTCTCTCCTGTCCCGCCTGTCTCTTTCTTCCTCTACGAAAGGCCTGACGAAGTCGGGCTCGGTGGCTCATCTTGTAATCCCAGAGCTTTGGAAGGCCGAGGTGAGTGGATGACTTGAGCCCTCGGGTTCGAGACCCGCCTGGGCAACTTGGCGAGACCGCGTCTCTACAATAAGTCAAAACTTAGCCGGGCGTGGTAGCGCGCGCCTGTAGTTCTGGCGACTTGGAAGGCTGAGGCGCAAGGATCGCCGGAGCCCGGCAGGTCGAGGCTGCGGTGGCTGGGAGTGGCCACTGCACTCCAGTCTGGATGACAGAGTGAGACTCCAACTCAAAAAAGAAAAAAAAAAGCTCGACGTTTCAAACACGGATGCATCTGCACTGAATTAGATTAAGCCCAAACCACCTGGTCGTTGGCAACTGTGCGATTCCATTTTTAGAGATGCGTTTTTAAAAGGATTTTTCTTGTAAAATTATGTTACATTGTGAACATTTTGGAAACGAGAAAAAAAAAAATTAGATCATAATAGCCATGTTGGAATTTGATTTTTTCCCTATAAGTCTTTTAACTTTGTTTTTTAAAAAAGTAATAAACATTTTAATTGTTTTTTTCTCTTGATAATTTATCATCAGCATTATTCTGTGCTGTTACATTATCTTCACAGCAGTCATTTAAAAATTTTTATTTTAAAGATGTAGGTTACATATACAGGTACCCTTCGTTATGAAGGTACCCTTGTTGATGAGGTGTGCCCCCCCCCCGCCCTGAGCAGTTTCCCCCTACTGCCAACCCCTTTCTTATAGTATTATGATAATTGTTCAAGGTCTGCTTGTGACTGAGAACATGTGGTACTCAGTTCTTTGATTCTGTGATAAATCACTCAGTATTATAGACTCCAAGTCCATCCAAGTTGCACAGCAGTCATTTTAAAGAGAGATCTGGGGGTTTGGGAAGGGAAGGGAAAAAAAGTAGGTGTGTGTGTGTGTGTGTGTGTGTGTGTGTGTATAGGTGTGTCTGAAGGTGTCTCATTTTTATTTTAGGGTGTACTAAAGAACACCTTACACAGTTAGGACATAAGATACAACAAGGGCTGTAGGGGCTGTAGGAGGGTCAGATTACTTCTAGATACTCTGTTTGGAAAGAACATAAAGACAAAAAGACAAACAAGAACAAAACAAAATCCATGGCCATGGCCTCACTTTTCCTTTTCCCTTTCCCCATTGCTCCTCCCCGTCATAAATAGAGGTGTTTTTACTCTGTAGGCTCTTGACCTGGAGGAGCTGGACCCTGCCCTGGTGGTGAGGGTCTGTGGCCCTGAGAGCAGGACAGGAGAAAAATATGCCACTAGGGCCAGGTGCAGTGGCTCATGCCTATAATCCCAGCACTTAGGAGGCCGGGGTGAGAGGATTGCCTGAGTTTGAGACCAGCCTGGACAACTTGGTGAGGCCTCATCTCTATAATAAACAACAACAAAAAATTGTCCAGGTGTGGTGGCACATGCCTATAGCTCTAGGTACTTGGAAGACTGAGGCGGAAGGATCACCTGAGCCCAGCAGGCAGCAGGTCGAAGCTTTGGTGGCCGTGAGTGCGCCACTGCACTCCAGCCTGGGTGACAGAATGAGACTCCAACTAAAAAAAAAAAAAA
>NW_007258907.1:955222-967169 GCF_000164805.1 Carlito syrichta | reverse complement strand
CACGCACACACACATATATAAATATCTATAGATAGATAGATGTAGATATAGATATATGCCACCAGTTTCTATCATGTTTTAGCATGGGGTGGTCCTGAATGTGTAAAGTCTCATCATGTCAACATTGGGGATAGGCCTCTGGGGAAACATTTGGAAGATACATAAAAGTTACACCCTTAGTAAAAAAGAAATGACTATGTAGCAAACACTGTCCTAAGACTTTTCTGTCTAAAGCTTCCAAGTTGGTCTGTATCATCAGAGCCTAAAGCACACTTAACCATTCTACTATAGTTAGAATTTTAAAGACCAGGCGTGGTGGCTCATGCCTGTGATCCCAGCACTTTGGGAGGACACGGTGGAAGGATTGCTTGAGCTCAGGAGTTTGAGACCAACCTAGGCAACATAGCAAGACCTCATCTCCACACACACACACACAAAAAAAAACTAAAAAAATTAGCCAGGCATAGTGGCATGCATCTGTGGTCCCAGCTACTAAGGAGGCTGAGGTGGGAAGACTGCCTGAACCCAAGAGGTAGAGCCTGCTGAGCCATGATCATACCACTACACTCCACTCTGGCCAACAGACAGAGTGAGTCCTCTACTCAAACAAACAAATAAATAAATACAATTTTGGGTTTCAGTTTCTCACTGTAAAAATAACAGTACAATAAACATCTATATTTTTGCATATAGTATTTTTTGTCTAGAGAATATTTTCTTATTCTTTAGAATAAAATAAAGTGAAACTATTGCATAGAAGGTCACAAACATTATTACATAACTTGAAAATTATTATAGTGTTGTTTTTTTAAAATTACGAAGCCTCATTCAGCAGCATTGATGGAGGTCAGAGCAAGAGAACAATGGTGTAAAAATCAACCAAAAATTGTGATTGTCCCTGAGGAATTAAGGGCAGGCGTTGATGGAGAAGGGACATGAGGGAAATTCCTGGGGTAATGGCAATGCTGTATATTTTGACAGGGGTTTAGTTTGCACAGGTGTATGTATTTGTCAAAACTCAACAATTGTACACCAAAGATTTGTGCATTTCATAATATGCTATTATTACCTCAAAAGGAAAAAAAAAATGTAAATGAAACTTCACTTCCAGCTAATAATATCCATGTTGAAGTGTTTAGGAGGAAGTGTACCAATACATGAAATTTTCTTTGAAATGCATTCAGAAGATAAGATGGATTGCTGGATAGAAAGAAGAATAAACAAATAAATATGTGTAAAACAAGTGTTATAGTAAGATGTTATGGTAAAATATGAGTGGTGGGTGAATGAGTGTTCATTGTAAAACTTTTTCAACCTTTCTATATGTTTGGAAAATTCATGATAAAATGTAGAAAAAAACTCAGAAAAAAAGTGACTCCTGGTAGATTTTTAAGGGCCCATTTTTCAAATGTCTTAACATTTGACTTTAAAATGCATACTATTTCACCTATTATCTAAATCGATATTGTTTTCAATGTGGAAGTATTGTAATATTTTTGGGTTTGTTTTGTTTTAAGTTAGAGAAGGGGTTCTTGCAGTGTTGCCCAGGCTGAACTCCAATGCCTGGCCTCAGTCTTCCAAAGTGGTAGGATTACAGGTGTGAGCCATCTTGCCCTGCTCAAGGATGGAAGTTTTTGATGATACAAGCAAAGGCTAACCAAGTTAGGGACCTCCAAAGTGCTCTTGTGACACAAGAATTGTCAAACAATGGATAACTTATGGGCCATAAGTGTTGACAAGTGTGTCATGCTGGGAGAGGGTAATCTAGTCTTCAACATTAGATGGTGTTTTATTAGGGCAAACACTTACATTTTTCTTTTTCTTTTCTTTCTTTCTTTTTTTTTTTTTTTTTTTGAGTTGGAGTCTGGCTGTCACCAGGCTGGAGTGCAGTGGCACAATCACGGCCATCATAGCCTCGACCTTCTGAGTTCAGGCAATCCGCTGCCTCAGCCTTCCAAGTAGCTGAAACTACAGGCATGCACCAATATGCCTGGTTAATTTTTTGATTTATTGTAGAGACAAGGTCTCGCCAAGTTGCCTAGGCTGGTCTGGAAACCCTGGGCTCAGGCAATCCTCTTGCCTCAGCCTCCCAAAGTGCTGAGATAATAGGCATGAGCCAGTGCATCTGGCAACATTTTCCTTTTTCATTACAATTTATAATTACTGGAACTAAACAAACAAACAAAAAGCACATCTGGAAACCAGGTGAAAGCATGTTATCCTAACAGGCAGGACAAAATTCCAGTCTTCAGAATGGTCTTTAAGAAAAAACTTAGGTGGGCATGGTGGCTCCTGCTTGTAATCCCAGCACTTTGGGAGGCAGAGGAGAACGAGTTGCCTGAATCCACGGGTTCAAGACCAGTCTGGCCAACATGGCAAGACTCCGTCTCTACAGAAAGTAAAAAAATTAGCTGGGCATGGTGACTCACACCTGTATTTCCAGCTACTTGGAAGGCTGAGGCGGAAGGATCGCCTGAGCCCAGCAGGTCGAGGCTGTGGTGACTGTATTGTGCCACTGCACTCCAGGCTGGGCAACAGAGTGAGACTCTGACTCGGAAAAAAAAAAAAAAAAAAGTTGCCCTAATAGATTCTGATCACAGGTTGTATTTCAAAGTATCATATGAGAGCCAGGCAGGCTTATTAGAAAATGCTCTTCCATTATATCAGGAAGTCAAACAATTACTGCTTTGCCTTTTCTGAGTTTGGGATAAATTATCCATTGATAGCAGATAGGGCCTCAGAGGCTCTGGCATACTGGGGGGAGCTACAAGTAAGGGGGAGTCATTGGAGAATAAAGTATGAGGGAACTTGAGTAAGTCTGGACTAGAATGCAAGATTCCAAGCACAACTGGATGTCGTGGCTCCAGTGTGGCATTTACCAAAAGATCATGTGGATCTAGGAAAAAAGGTTAGGCGGGTAGTTACATGACCAGATTTGGGTGTCAGTCCATTCTGTTATCTTGGTGCAAAGAAAAGGGGCCCTTTCTCTTCTTCAGGGATACTAGTCACAGGAACTATCAGAACCCAAATAGGTTCACAGCAGTGATGGGAAATCACCAAATGAAACCCCAGGTCAAGGGAGAGGCAAGATGGAAACGTGCTTGGCAAAGCCGAGCAAGGACAGAAAAATATGGGAGATGAAATGGACAAGAAATCACTTTTTTGTTTGTTTTTTGAGTTGGAGTCTCACTCTGTCACCCAGGTTGGAGTGTAATGGCATGCTCACAACCACCATATCCTTGGACTCAGGTGATCTATCCACCTCAGTCTTCCAAGTAGTTGGAACCAAGGTATGTGCCACCACACCTGGCTAATTTTTTGATTTATTGTAGAGAAGAGGTCTCGTCTAGTTGCCCAGGCTGGTCTCAAACCCCTGAACTCAGGGAATCCTCTTGCCTCCACTTCCCAAAGTGCTGGGATTATGGGCATGAACCATGATGCACGGCCTAGAAATCACTCGTAAGCAGTGAAACCAAGAAAGGCTGGAAGGACGTTTTGTGCCTCTCTCCTCCTCTGCAGTTTTCCAGGAACCTAGTTTAATGAGCCATTCAAGATTACACAGTGGAATACAATACAGTCACAAAAACAAAATCATGTTCTTTGCAGCAACATGGATGCAGCTGGAGACTATCATTTTGTTTTTAAACTTCATCATTTTTTAAATTATCACCTGAGAGCTTTGTTAGAAAGAGACCATCGTTCCAAGTGAACTATTGCAGAAACAAAAAAGCTGAATCACGCATGTTCCCACTCATTAGCAGGCCCTAAACATTGAACACACACACATAAAGGCAGGAATAGCAAAAGCCGGGCACTGTTAAAGGGGGAGGGAGGGAGAGAAGGGGACAGGGGCAACCACCCATTGGGTACCAGGTCCTCTACCCTGGGGAGACAGTGCTCATTAGAAGCACAAACCTCACCAGCATGCAATTTACTTATGTAGCAGATCCTTACATGTACCTCACAACTCTAAAATAATGCTTTAAAAAGATCCTATACATTTTAATGGCTGCTTTTTTTTTTTTTTTTTGAGTTGGAGTCTCACTCAGTCACCCAGATTGGAGTGCAGTGGCCGCTCCCGGCCACCGCAGCCTCGACCTGCTGGGCTCTGGCGATCCTTCCTCCTCAGCCTTCCGAGTAGCCGGAATTACAGGCATGTGCTACCACGCCCAGCTGATTTTTTGATTTATTGTAGAGATGAGGTCTCGATGCCCAGGTGGGTCTCGAACCCGCGGGCTCAGGAAATCCACTCACCTCAGCCTCCCAAAGGGGCGGGATTACAGGCTGAGCCACCGAGCCCAGCTGCTTTTTCTTTAAGTGGTAGTTTGAACTACTCATAAAAAGATATGAATAACCCAAAAAGATTTGTGATGATGATTCACTATATCTAGAATTTGTTTAGATTCCTACTTCAGTTTCTGAATTTAACATCCTATAGGTGCAACAGCAGGATTAATAACTCTATGTGTGGATACATCCGAATGCCAGGCATGGTGGTGCAAGCCTGTAGTCCCAGCTACTCAGGAGGCTGGGGGGAGGATCGCTTGAGCCCATGAGTTTGAGGCTGTAGTGTTCTATGATGGTACCTGTGAATAGTTACTGCTCTCTAGTCTAAGCAATACAGCAAGGCCCTGTCTCAAAGAAAAATATAAGGCTCATGCCTGTAGTCCCAGCACTTTGGGAGGCTGAGACAGGAGGATTACTTGAGCCCAGGAGTTCAAGACTTGCCTGGGAAACATAGTGAGACCTCATCTCCACAAAAAATAAAAAACAAAATTAGCTAGGCATGGTGGTGTGTATCTGTAGTCCCAGCTACTCTGGAGGCTGAAGTGGGAGAATCACTGAGCCCAGGAGTTCAAGGCTACAGTGAGCTATGATTGCACCCCAGCCTCGTAACAGAGTGAGACCCTATCTCAAATAAATAAATAAAATAAAAATAAAAAAGAAAGACTCAGCAAAGAATTAGAAGAAGATATGAAAATAACTAAATGGTAAGTTTTTTGTTTTTTTTTTTTTAGTTGAAGTCTCACTCTGTCGCCCAGACTGGAGTGCAGTGGCTGCTCCTGGCCACCGCAGCCTCGACCTGCTGGGCTCCGGCAATCCTTCCGCCTCAGCCTTCCAAGTAGCTGGAACTACAGGCACGCGCTACCATGCCCGGCTAGTTTTTTTGTTTTTTATTTATTGTAGAGATGAGGTCTCACCAAGTTGCCCAGGTGGGTCTCAAACCCGTGGGCTTGGGCAATAAATGGGAAGTTTAAAACTGAAAAATGCGATAATTAAAATAAAAAGTTCAGTAGGTGGACTCAGTAGCAAAATGCAGGTGACAGAGGAAAGAATTAGTGAACTAAAAGATAAAAGAAATTCAGCAATCTGAAAAGCTGAGAGAAAAAAGACTTTAAAAAAAAGAAAGCAAAAGAATAGAGCCTCAGGGACCTGTGGGAATATAATAAGAGATCTAACATTCATGTGATTGGAGTCCCAGAAGGGGAGGCTGAAAGAGTGTTCAAAGAAATAATGGCTAGCCAGGCATGTTGGCTCATGCCTGTACTTTGGGAGGCAGAGGTGAGAGGATTACCTGAGTTCACGGGTTTGAAAACCAGCCTGGGCAACATAGCAAGACCTCGTCTCTACAAAAAAATCAAAATATTAGCCAGGCATGTATCTGTGTTTCCAGTCACTTGGAAGGCTAAGCAGATGGATTGTCTGAGCCCAGCAGGTTGAGGCTGCAGGAGCCGTGAGCATGCCACTGTATTCCAGCCTGGGTGACAGTGAGACTCTGACAAAAAAAAAGAAAGAAAGAAATAATGGCTAAAAATGCCCTAAGTTTGAGAAGAGACATAAGCCTACATTTAAAGAAACTGAATAAATCTCAGTCAGGATAAATCCAAAGAAATTCACTCCAAAACACATTGTAATTGTAATCACATTTCTGAAAACCAAAGAAAAAGAAAAAATTGTCAAAAGCCAGGAAACACCTTACCTATAGAGGATAAACAATTAGAAAGACAGCAGATTTCTCATCAGAAACCATTAAGAACATGAAGAAATGGCATAATATTTTTTTTGTCAGTAAAATATTTTATTTGAGCCAGGCTTGGTGGCTCAGCCTGTAATCCTGCACCTTTGGGAGGCTGAGGTGAGTGGAGAGTGGATTGCCTGAATCTGCTGGTTTGAGACCCGCCTGAGCAACTTTGCGAGACCTCATCTCTACAATAAATCAAAAATTAGCCGTGTGTGGTAGTGCACGTCTGTAGTTCTGGCTACTTGGAAGGCTGAGGTGGAAGGATCGCTGAAGCCCAGCAGGTCGAGGCTGCGGTGGCCGGGAGCAGACACTGCACTCCAGTCTGGGTGACAGAGTGAGACTCCAACTCAAAAAAAAAAAAAATTATTTAGTATATATATATATTTTTTTTATTTTTTATTTTTGAGTTGGAGTCTCAGTCTCACTCTGTCGCCCAGTCATGACACCTTGGTTTATATTTTAAATGTAATTTAAAAAACTTATAATCTAGAAAATTTGATCATATGAAAGCAAGGAGAAACTAAGATGAACCATTTAGCAAAATGCAGGGACAACATTCACTTAAAATAAGTAAAAAATTGGCAGTTTTCTTTTCCAGGCCATCAGCTATAATGACACATCCATCATATTTCAGTTGCAGAAGACGGTGAAGGACTCAGGCTAGGTGTCTGCTGGTTTCTGTAGCCTCGCTAAGAGCTCTTCACCATCGATTTTTTAAAAAAGAAAGCATGCATGGCTCTTCTTCTGTTGATATCTCTCTTGATTTGGCAAAGAGAACACACAGGACAGAAAAGGGTCACCATAAAGTCTTCACAAATAGATCCAGGGATGCCGTATTGGGTCCAGTAGAGGGTCATTGTGACGGATGTCCCGCACAGACAGCATTCACTCATGTCAGATGCCACTTGACACCCAAGGCACATGAAGCAAAACGTGTCACAGAGACAGACTCTGCAGTTGCTGAAGCAGTTACACCGGCTTGTCTGCCAGTTGGAGTTTTAGGGGACAGGACCATCCGGAGTTTTAGGGGACAGGACCATCCCCAGGTTGGGTCATAATGACCTCTGGCAAATGAACTTGCATTTCCAATGCAGGGTCTTCAAAGCTCTGGCAATGAAGAAACAGGAGGTTTCTGAGCCAGAAACGTCTGGTGGCCTGGGAGAGACTTTCACCAGACACACATGCAAAAATCAGTATTTTTCAATAGTTGAAAAAAATAAGTGTCAGTCCAGAATTCTATATTTAGTAAAAAATAGCTTTCAAAAAATGAAGAGGAAATCAAGACACTCTTAGAGGAAGGGACAAAATGAAACTGAAAGTAGAAAACAATAGAGAAAATGAATGAAACAAAGAAGTTCTTTGATTTTTCACAAACTTCTAGCAAGACTCACATAGAAACAAAGAGACCCCAGTTGCCAATATCAGAAATGCAACAGGGATATCATTACAGACGCTGAAGATGTTGAAAGGATAATGAGGAAACACCGTAGAAACTCTATGGACATAAATTTGACAATTTGAACAAAATGAACCAATTCCTTGAAAACCACAAACTACAATTTACTCAATATGAAATAGATTATTTGACTAGGTCTAAAACTATTAAGGAAATTGAGCTCATAATCTTAAAAACTCTCTTAAGATAATGAAAAGACTAGTCATAGACCAGGAGGAAATATTGACAAAACACAGCTGATTGTGATTGTTAAATTTAGGTGTCCGCTTGACCACATTAAGGAATATCTAGAAACCTGGTAAATCATTGTTTTGGGGCGTGTTTGTGAGGGTATTTCAAGAGGAGATTAGCATGCCAATCTGAGTGGACTAGATGGGGAAGATCCACTCCCAATATGGGCAGACACTGACCAATCTGCTGGGGGTCCAGAGAGCAGAAAAACAGAGAAAAGGCAAACATGCTCATCTATCTGCTGGGGCTGAGATACACTCTTCCTCTTCTGTCCTCAATAAAAAAAGACACTCAGGCTTCCCAGTCTGTGGACTCCAGGATTTACACCAGTGGCCCCATGGGTTCTCAGGCCTTAGCCCTTGAACAGAGCAGTTACACCATCAACTTTCCCGGTTCTGGGACATTCAGACTTGAATTGAGCCAGGGTACCCAGCATCACAGGGTCTCCAGTTTGTAGATGGCCTGTTGTTTCAGCCTCCATAATCTTGTGAGCCAACTCTAAGAAATCCCACCTCAGTTTATCTATCTATCTATCTATCTATCTATCTATCTATCTATCTATCTATCATCTATATCTATCTGTCACTTATCACCTATCTATATCTATTATCTGTCATCTATCTATTCTTCTATCTTTCTTTTTACCTATCATCTAGCTATCTATCTACCTACTTACCTAACTACCTATCCTATTGGATCTGTCACTCTGGAGAACGCTGACTAATATACTGATAAAAGATTTGTATCCAAAATACACAAAAAACTCTTAAAACTCAACAGTAAGAAAACAAATGATCCAAATAAAAAAATGGGCAAAAGATATGAACAGGGGCTGGGCTCGGTGGCTCAGCCTGTAATCCCAGCACTTTGGGAGGCCGAGGTGAGTGGATTGCCTGAGCCTGTGGGTTCGAGACCCGCCCGGGCAAATGGGCGAAACCTCATCTCTACAGTAAATAAATATTCAGCTGGGCATGGTAGCGCGCGCCTGTAGTTCCAGCTACTTGGAAGGCTGAGGTGGAAGGATCGCCGGAGCCCAGCAGGTCGAGGCTGCGGTGGCCGGGAGTGTGCCATTGCCCTCCAGTCTGGGTGACAGAGTGAGACTCCAACTCATAAAAAATCCAAGGACGATAAATAAGTGAAAAGTAAGCATATGAAAAGATTTCTTCTTGCAAATTAAAACAACGAGACCATGCTCATGCCTGTAATTCCAGCACTTTGGGAATGACAACTGGGCATGACTGGGCACACCTGTAGGTCCAGCTACTCGGGAGACTGAGGCAGGAGGATCGCTTGAGACCAGGAGTTTGAGGTTACAGTGAACTGGAATCAATCATGTCACTGCACTCTAGCCTGGGTGATGGTGAGACCCTGTCTCTAAAACAAAACAAAACAATGAGATACCATAATTTTAGAATGGATAAAATCCAGAACACAGACAACATCAAATACTGGTGAAAATGTGGAACATCGTGAACCCTCATTCATTGCTGGTGGGAATAGAAATCGTACAGGCATTTTGGAAGTCAGTTTGGCATATTCTTACAAAACTAAACTTGGTCTTATATAATACAGCAATCATGGTTATTGGTATTTACCCATGTGAATTGAAAACCTTATGTTTTCAATAAACACAAATGTTGACAGCCGCTTTATTTATAATTGCAAAATCCTGGAAACAACCAAGATGTCCCTCATTGGAAGAATGGATAAACAAACTTTGGTACGTCCCTACAATGAAATATCAATTAACAATGAGAAAACCTGAACTATTAAGCCATAAAAAGACATAGGTGAACTTTAAGTGTATATTGCTAAGTAAAAGGGGCCGGCCTGAAAAGGCTACATACTGTAGGATTCCAACTATATGATAATCTGGAAAAGGTAAAACTATAGAGACAGTAAAAGGACTGGTGGCTGCCGGAAGCTTGGGGGAAGAAAGAAGGGAGAGAAGAATAGGTGGAATATAGAAGATTTTTAGAACAGTGAAACTATTCTGTATAGTACTATAATTGTAGATACATGATATTATACTTTTGTCAAGACCCACAGGACTGTAAAACACAAAGTGAGGCCAGGCATGGTGGCTCAAGCCTGTAATCCCAGGGGTTTGAGACAAGTCTGAGCAACATGGCGAGACCTCATCTCTATAATAAATAAAAAAATTAGCCGGGCATGATGGGACATGTCTGTGGTTCCAGCTACTTGGAAGGCTGAGGCAGAGGGGTGACTTGAGCTCAGTAGGTCGAGGCTGCGGTGGCTGTGAGTGTGCCATTGTACTCCAGCCTGGGCGACAGAGTGAGAATCTGTCAAAACAAAAACAAAAACACAGAGTGAACCCTAATGTAAACTACAATCTTTAGTTAATAAAAATGCATCAATTTTTTTTTTTAAAGTAGGAGTGTCGCTCTGTAGCCCAGGCCCCAGGCTGGAGTGCAGTGGCACAATCACGGCTCACCATAGGTTCAACCTCCTGTGCTCAAGCAATCCTCCCTCCTTAGCCTCCCTAGTAGCTGGGACTACAGGTGCATGTCACCATGTCTGGCTAATTTTTTGATTTTTTTACAGAGATGAGATCTTGCTATGTTGCCCACGCTGGTGGGGAACTCCTGGGCTCAAGCAATCCTCCTGCCTTGGCCTCCCAAAGTGCTGAAATTACAGGCATGAATCATCATGCCTGGCCTTGTATACAAAGACTTAATTCACCATAAGCAAATGGTTTTTTACATAGGGATGCATGACTGGTTCAGTATTTGAAAGTCAGTCAAAGCTGAGTGTAGTTCATGCCTGCAATCTCAGCACTTTGGGAGAGAAAGGCAGGAGGATTGCTTGAGCGCTGGAGCTCGAGATCAGCCTGGACAAAATGGTGAGACTTCATCTCTATAACAAATAAAAAAAGTAGCCAGGTGTGGTGGTGTGTACCTGTAGTCCCAGTTACTTGGAAGCCTGAGGCAGAAGGATTGCTGAGCCCAGGAGACTGAGGCTTCTGGGAGCTGTGATTTTGCCACTGTACTTCAGCTTGGACAACAGAGTGAGATTTTGACTCAAAAAAAAAAAAAGGTCAATCAATATGATCCATCATATTAAAAGGATAAAGAAAAAAATGGTATGATATATAAATCAATGCAGAAAAAGCATTTGACAAAATTTAACATCCTTTTATGATAAAAATGATTCCCCCCCCCAAAGACAGGAATGGAGGGAAACTGCCTCAACTTGATAAAGAGCATTTATGAAAATCTACAGCTAACATTATACTTAATGATGAAAGACAGAATGTTTTACCCCTAAGCTTGGGAACAAGGCAAGTATGTGCACTCTTATCACTCATATTTAACATAGTACTAGGACTTGTAGCCAGTACAATAAGGCAAAAAGAGGTACAAAAAGGCATATAGATTGGAAAGGAAAATATAAAGTTACCCCTATTTGCATATGACATGATTATGTAAATAGAAAATTCCAAGGAATCTACACATACACAAATAGAAGAAATACATAGCTGTAATTCTAACACATATATGCTTAAAACCACACAAGGGGCCAAGCACAATAGCACATGCCTATAGTCCTAGCAACTCTGAAGACTGAGGTGGGAGGATCCCTTGAGCCCAAGAATTTGAGACCAATCTGGGCAACATAGTAAGACCTGTCTCTAAAGGAAACAAAACAAAAAATTACACATTGTTGATGAAAGAAATCAAAGATCTAATTAAATGGAGAGACATACCATGTTCATGGATTAGAAGATTCAAGAATCACCTGAGCCTAGGAAGTCAAGGCTGCTGTGAGGTGTGATTGCTGTGATCATGCTACTGAACTCCAGCCTGGGTTACAGAGTGAGATTCTGACTCAGGGAAAAAAAAAAAAAAAAAAAAATATATATATATATATATATAAATATATATATATAAAAAAATATATATTTTTGCTTATTTATATATATATATATAAATAAGCAAAAAGGAAACAAAATTGATCAGTTTGACTTCATCAAAATTAAAAACTTTAGGTCTGTAATAGGCCCTGTTGGAAAAAGTGAATAATAAGGTGTGGAGTGGGAGAAAATATTTGCAATCTGCATATCTAATAAAGTACTGGCATTTACAATATATAAAGAACCCTTAAAATTTCACAGTAAGCTGGGCTCGGTAGCTCAGCCTGTAATCCCATGCCTTTGGGAGGCTGAGGTGAGTGGATTGCCTGAGCCCGTGAGTTCAAGACCCACCTGGGCAGGCGAG
>NW_007258907.1:952920-955002 GCF_000164805.1 Carlito syrichta | reverse complement strand
ATTGCTAGAGCCCAGCAGGTTGAGGCTGTGGTGGCCAGGAGCGGCCACTGCACTCCAGTCTGGGCGACAGTGAGACTCCAACTCAAAAAAAAAATTCACAGTAAAAAAGGCAAGTGATCCAATTAGAACTTCAAGAGCTATTTCACTGAAGAAAGTAAATAAACTTAGGAAAAGCTGTTCAACAGTAGAGACAAATTCAAACAAGATACCATAACACATCTACCAGAATGGCTAAAATAAAAAATAGTTGGGAGGCAGAGATGAGAGGCTTGCTTGAATCCAGGGATTCGAGGCCAGCCTGGGCAACTTGGCAAGACCTCGTCTCTACAAAAAAAAAAAAAAAAAAAAAAAAGCTAGGCACAGTGGTGCAGGCCTGTGGTTCCAGCTACTTGGAAGGCTGAGGTGGACGGATTGCCTGAGCCCAGCAAGTCAACAGTGAGACTCCAACTCAGAGAAGAAAAAAAAAGAAAGAAAGAAAAGAAAGAAAGAAAGAAAAGAAAGAAAGAAAGAAAGAAAAGAAAGAAAGAAAGAAAGAAAGAAAGAAAGAGAAAGAAAGAAAGAAAGAAGAAAGAAGTCTTCTGTATTTTTGTTTGTTTGTTTTTAAGACAGTCTTGCTCTGTTGCCCAGGCTGGAGAGCATTGGTGTGATCATAGCTCATAGCAGCCTTGACCTCCTGGGCTCAAGTGATCTCCCACCTCAACCTCCCGAGTAGCTGGGACTACAGGTGTACACCACCAGGCCTGGCTAAGTTTGCTTTTTGCCTTTTAAAAAATTTTTTTGAGACTGGCCTTCCTGTGTTGCCTAGACTGGTCTCAAACTCCTAGCCTCAAGTGATCCTCTAAATTCAGCCTCCCAAAGTGCTGGGATTAGAGGCATGAGCCACTGCACCCCGCCTGTTCTGTATTTTGAGAGCATAAATAGGCCGGGTAGTAATCTCAGCACTTTGAGAAGCAGAGGCGAAAGGGTTGCCTGAACCTACCGGTTCGAGACCAGTCTGGGCAACATGGTGAGACCTCGTCTCTACAATAAATAAAAAAATTAGCTGGGTGTGCTGGCACACGCCTGTAGTGCCATCTATTTGGAAGGCTGAAGCGGAAGGATGGCCTGAGTCCAGCAGCTCGAGGCTGCGGCGGCCATGAGCGTGCCACTGCACTCCAGAGTGTAAATGTCAACATTTTAGTAGTCATTGGGGGACATCGGGTAAAGGGTACATGGGATCGTTCTATTATTGTCTACAACTGCCTGTGGATCTACAATCATATCACATTTTATTTTATTTATCTTTGAGTTGGAGTCTCACTCTGCCGCCCAGGCTGGAGGGCAGTGGCACGCTCTCGGCCACCGCAGCCTCGACCTGCTGGACTCGGGCCATCCTTCCGCTTCAGCCTTCCAAGTAGCTGGAACTACAGGCATGCGCCCCCACGCCCGGCTAATTTTTAAAAAATTTGTTATAGAGACGGGGTCTCGCCAAGTTGCCCAGGCTAGTCTCGAACCCCTGGGTTCAGGCAATCCTCCTGCCTCGGCCTCCCAACGTGCTGGGATTACAGGCGTGAGCCACCGCGCCCGGTTTATGATGGAAAATTGTGTCACCGACATGTGTTCGGCTATTGCTTTTAAAATAATTTTACGTATATGAGCAAATATCTTAGAAGGCCACTGCTGAGAAGTGCCTGTCTATCCAGAGTCGCGCGGGAACCAGGGGCCCTCGCAGTGCTCGGCAGGAAAGGAACGTCAGGCATGTATTTCAGCGACACCCTTCAGGAGCCCTGCCGAGAACAGACGGCCTCGGAACCCCCCACGCTCCGGGTCCCGGCCGTTGACGAGGCCGGCCGCGGCCGCGGGCCACCAACAGGCGGCGCACGCGGCCGGTTCCGGGGGGCGGGCCGCCGGAGCGTGCCTCTCGCGGGCCCCGTGGCGTCTCTCGGCTTCCGTTGAGCACCGAGCAAGATGGCAGCCTCCGAGACGGTTAGGCTACGGCTCCAATTTGAGTACCCGCCGCCGGCCACCCCGCACTGCACGGCCTTCTGGCTCCTGGTCGACTTGAACAGATGTCGCGTCGTCACGGACCTCATCAGTCTCATC
>NW_007258907.1:949246-952900 GCF_000164805.1 Carlito syrichta | reverse complement strand
CGGCCGCGGGGCTGCGCCGGGGACGGGGCGGGGCCGTGAAAATGCGCCTTCGTGAACCCCGGGCATCCCGATCGGCGCAGTGTGCCGTCGTCAAGTTGAGGGCCCAGGAATCTGCATGTGGGAGAGGGCCCTGCTCAGTCACCCCGGCTGCAGTGCAGTGGCGAGCTCGTAGCTCACTGCGGCCCCGAACTCCTGGGCTCAAGCGATCCTCTCGCCTCAGCCTCCCGGGCGGCTGGCGCGGCAGGCACCACCCCACGTTTGGCTGGCTCATTCTTAGATTTTTTTTTAGAGAGACTAAGTCTTGCCATGCTGCCCAGGATGAACTCCGGGCCTCAAGCTGTATCCTCCTGCTTTGGCCTCTCAAAGTGCTGTTATTACCGCGCCCGGCCTAGGGATCAGCCTTTTTTGTGAGTCAGAGGCTCACTCTGTCGCCCAGGCTGGAGTGCAGCGGCAGGCTCCCGGCCACCGCAGCCTCGACCTGCGGGGCTCAGACGATCCTTCCGCCTCAGCCTTCCAAGTAGCTGGAACCACAGGCATGTGCCACCACGCCCAGCTAATTTTTTTGTTTTGTTTTGTTTTTTGTTTTTTGTAGAGATGAGGTCTCGCCAAGTTGCCCAGGCTGGTCTCGAATCCGTGGGCTCAGGCACTCCTCTCACCTCGGCCTCCCAAAGTGCTGGGATTACAGGCGTGAGCCACCGCGCCCGACCCGGTATCTGTGTTCTAACGAGCATCCTTGACCGGGATGCTTCTGATTCCAGGTGGACCAAACTTGGAGGAACCCCGATGGCCACGGGCAGGCCCAGTGTTTCTTTCAGCCTTGATTTAGCAGGTCCTTGTTCTGCTAGATACTGTGTGCCTGTGTTCCATGCACATGGTGCAGATGGGTGGGCGCGGGAGCCTGACGTCAAGCTCGGTGGCTTTCAGGATCAGATGCAGGAGGTCCAAGCCCACAGGGAGGAACCTCATGTTTTCTTTTTCTTTTTTTTTTTTTTTGAGTTGGAGGCTCACTCTGTCGCCCAGACTGGAGGGCAGAGGCCGCTCCCGGCCTCCGCAGCCTCGACCTGTTGGGCTCCGGCGATCCTTCCGCCTCAGCCTTTCAGGTAGCTGGAACTGCAGGCGCGTGCTACCACGCCCGGCTAATTTTTATTGATTTATTGTGGAGATGAGGTCTCAAGTTGCCCAGGCGGGTCTCGAACCTGTGGGCTCAGTCAATCCACTCACCTCAGACCTCCAAAGGCGCGGCGGGATTACAGGCTGAGCCATCGAACCCAGCTGAACCTCATGTTTTCTTCATGACGTGTGGGTTGTCCCACTTTAGTTCTCCTGTGCTCCTTATCCCTTGAGATTTCTGGGGGGTGTCATTCAATGTCTTACCTAGCCATTTTGGAGTTGAGGCAAATAGGTGTTAGGGTCCTTTAGGGCTGTGAATTGGGAAGCATGAAATAATTTTAAGTATGCTTTTGGAAATATAAAAAAAGGTACTTAGGTTAATATCCAGGAGCAGTTGTATGGATTGCCAGTATGTGCTTGGGTTGTCTCCGTAAGATGGTGAGATGTGTTCATTTCAGTTTAACTTCATTTCTGGGACTGATTTACTTGGGGCTTTTTTTTAAAGTATCAGCTACAGTAAATTAATCCCAGAGTTATGAACAAGGCTACTTTCTCTTGATTGCTTTTTGTTGAATATTCCTTTCCCCAGAGCATGACAGATTCATAAGATTTCTTCTGAACATCAGGGAATTTAATTTTGGAACAATGACCGGTCTTTGAGTCTCTCTCTCAAATCAGGATCACTATGATTTATTAATAGTGTTCAATTGTTTCAAATGACTATTTGAAATAATCCATATTTCAGATTTCTTTTTCCTTTTTATTGTCTGTGAGATAGGTCTCTATTCTCTCTGCCTTTCAGGAACTTTTTATATACTGTAATTGTGGGGACTGTGTCCCTCTCTCTCTCCCTCCCTCCCTCCCTCCATCTTCCCTCTCCCTCTCTCTCTCTCTTCCTCACTCTGTTGCCCAGGCTGGATGGAATGCAGTGGCAAGATCATGGCTCACTGCAGTCACAAACTCTTGGCCTCAGGCAATCCTTCTGCCCCAGCCTCCTGAGTAGCTGGAGCTACAGGCATACACCACCATGCCCAGCTAATTGACTAATTTTTCCTTTTTTTTTTTTTTTTTTTTTTAATAGAGACGAGATCTCACTATGTTGCCCAGGCTGGTCTTGAACTCCTGGGTTCAAGCAACCCTCCTGCCTCAGTCTCCCAAAGTGTTAGGATTATAGGTGTGAGCCACCAAGTCTGGCCAGCCCCGGGAATCTGACTTCATCCATTCCCAGGCTCTTGACGGTGTGCTGCTAGAAGGTGGTCTCCCACTCTCCTGGGAGGAGGAAGTGCCCCATTTCCTTAGAGCCCCCTGTATTTGCGGGAGGCAGACTGTGTGGCTTAAACAAGGGAAATTTCTTATGCTTTTGGAGGCTAGAAGTCCAAAATCAAGGTAGTGGTAGATCTGGTTTCTACCACTACCTTGGTTGGCTTGTCCATGGCTGCCTTCTCACTGTGTCTCCACATGGTCTTCCCTCTGTAGGCATGCGTTGATAACATCTCTTCTTCCAGATTTTCTTTTCTAAGGACACCAGTGGATTAGGACCTGTCCTAATGGCCTCATCTTAACTTAATCATCTCTTTAAACTCCAGATACAGTCACATTCTGAGGTACTGGGGGTCAGAGCTTCAACATAGAATTTTAAGGGGACACAGTTCAGCCTGGAACACCCTCTAAAGAGGGCTTCCTAGAGGCCTGTTCGCAGCAGCTAGTTTGGATAGCCACCAGGTGGAGTGGAGAATGCTGTCAAAGAGCCATTCAGTAAGGAAACAGCGTACTCTCTCCTGCCTCATTCTTTCAGCTCTCTGGCATTTAATATTTGATTAAAGCCTGGCCCAGTGGCTCATGCCTATAATCCCAGTCCTTTGGAAGTTCTCCTCTGAAGGCAGAAAGATCACTTGAGCCCAGGAGTTCGAGGCCAGCCTAGGCAACATAGTGGGCTCCCATCTCTATAAAAATTCAAAAAATTAGCCAGGTGTGGTGGCATGCGCCTGTAGTTCTAACTATTCCAGAGGCTAGCACCAGAGGATCGCTTGAGCCCAGGAGTTGGAGGCTGCAGTGAGCCATGATCGTGCCACTGCACTCTAGTCTGGGTGACAGAGCAAGAACTCCAACTCCAAGAAAAAAAAAGAGTTGATTAACTATTAGATGGGCTCTCAGTTTACATTGCTGTAGTTACTGGTTCCTTGGATATCAAGTCAACCCCTCTAAAATGTCTGTGAGGTCTGGCAGTAGGAGTTAGGAGGCAAAGTGTCTCTTTCAGGCTGAAGACCATCTGGTTTCCTGGAACTTTGAGTACTAAAGATAGTTGCCCAGCTGTGTGCAGCTCTAGGTTTCTTGACAACAAATACTGTTCCACTGCATACTAGTTATTTCTGGGATAGAAAACACTGAGAACTGTACTCTCTCATATCAAGGAGCATGTGTGTCTAATATCTGTAATGAGCAGAGACCAATTAAGTTGGGTCTTGGTTACTTTCTTTTTTTTTTTTGAGTTGGAGTCTCACTCTGTTGCCCAGACTGGAGTGCACTGGCCGCTCCCGGCCACCG
>NW_007258907.1:933517-949154 GCF_000164805.1 Carlito syrichta | reverse complement strand
CAGGTGGGTCTTGAACCCGCGGGCTCAGGCAATCTACTCACCTCAGCCTCCCAAAGGCGCAGGATTACAGGCTGAGCCACCGAGCCCTGCTTTGGCTACTTTCATTTCTAGAACATTTATAGTCCCTTCTCATTCTTTTATTAAAACAAAAAAAATTTTTTGTTAAAAAAGTTGTAGTTCGGGCTGGGCGCGGTGACTCATGCCTATAATCCCAGCACTTTGGTGAGAGGAATGCCTGAGCCCACGAGTTCGAGACCAACCTGGGCAACTTGGCGAGACCTCATCTCTACAATGAATCAAAAAATTAACCAGGCGTGGTGGCACATGCCTGTAGTTCCAGCTACTTGGAAGGCTGAGATGGAAGGATCGTCTGAGCCCAGCAGGTCAAGGCTGTGGTTAGCCATGAACATGCCACTGCATTCCAGGCTGGGCAACAGAGTGAGACTTCAACTAAAAAAATAAATGAAAATAAACAAACAAAAAGTTATGCTTCAAAATGATCCAAGGTAAAAAGTTATATTATTTCTCTTGTCACATACTCTTCCCACATCCCATTCTCCAGAAGCGTCCTTGGCTAAGTTTGGGGCATCTCTTTCCAGATTGTTTCTATACATGTGCAAACATATATTCTTACACCTTTTAAATGCTAATGTCACAACATATATGTTGTTCTGCATCTTGTTTTGTTACCTAACATACCATGGGTATCTCATTTTAGTATATATGGTATGTGATACACACCATTCTTTCAAATACCGTACAGTATCCCTTTGTATGACCTTGTTACAATTTATTTAACCAGCCCTTTATTCTTGGGCAATTTAGGTTATTTTCTGTGTTTCACTGTTACATAATGCTGTAGTGAATATTCTTTTTTTTATGATGTAGTGAATATTCTTGTATATCTTTATGTACTTGGGCAATGAGTCAGTGGGATATAGTCTTAGAAGAGGAACTCCTTGGTTAAAGAAAAGGTGCATTTAAAAATTGATAAGTACCATCAAATTGACCTCCAGAAAAGTTGAACAAACCTGTACAACTTTCAAAATCCACCAACTTTTCTATCAGGGAACTCACAACATTCATTGTATTAATCAAAATAAGAGCAAACGTTTGGATAGCACTTGCTCTACTTTGGGCATATTCTAAATATATAATAGCTCATTTGAGTACTGTAATTATTATCATTCCCTCATTTTTATAGAGGAGAAAGGCTGAGGTAACACTTTCCCCCCCTTACTTTAATCATAGTGGCAGAAGAAGAATTTGCATGCAGGTAGTCACTTTGGCCTTGGCTGGCAGTGGGTCCTGGGTGTTGGCAGGCAGATGAACATGTCTTTATTTCTGCATAACAGAATCCTAGAAGTGAAACTGCAGATTCTAAGGGAGTCCTTTGCATTTTGATAATATCACCCAATTTGCCCTGAAAGAGTTTTAATGAAAAACGGAGGGTCTGTTTTAAATGTTTCCTGGAATCAAATCTCTTCAGTCATGAAGTACCCACGTCATTCACTTCTATTTGTGAAAGGACAATGACATTCACTTTTGTTTGTAAAAGGACAGTCCCGTATGTTGTCTGTGTTCCTGGTAAAGACATGGAGAACACTGCCAGGCATAATGTGCACCCTGAGAGGCAGTGACCCAGCAGACTCAGGGCAGCCGGCTCTTGTTTTCTGGATGGTATTTTTGCCTCAATCTTAATATTTTCTAAACTGAAATTATTATCTTGAGTAACAGTAAGCAGTGAGGCAGCCTACTGTTGAAAGATCATACTTTCAAGCCAAGTATCCATAGATATGTGATCTTAAGGATGTGTGCGTCAATGCCAGTGGCCTATTTAGAAAGCGTGATGGTGTTGCTGGCTCCTGGAAAAGGCAGGGATCCTCATAAACTGAATGCAGCATGTACTGTGTTCCAGGATTCATTGATTGAGTGATTATTTTTTGAGTCGAGAGCCTTACCCTGTAGCCCAGGCTGCAGTGCAGTGACACAGTCTCGGCCGTCCACAGCCTCTAATTCCTGGACTCATGTGATCCTTCCTTAGCCTTCCAAAGAGCTGGGACTGCAGGTGTGCACCACCACACCTGGCTCATTTTTTTATTTTTGATTTTTATAGAGACTAGTTCTCACTATGTTGCCCAAACTGGTCTCAAACTCCTGACCTGAAGCAATTCTCCTGCCTTGGCCTCCCAAAGTGCTGGGTTTACAGGTATGAGCAACTGCACCCAGCTGTGTTTCAGGGACTTAATAAACCACAATGACGGAGCAGAAAGCCTTGCAGCCATTTTCAAAACTTGATGAAAAGTTTAGTTCTAATTTGCTGTCTCAGAATTAAAACTTGAATCATAGCATTGCTACAAGTGAAAACAAATTGATTTAAAAATGTCAATAAAAAGTCTGATATTCTGGCACTTCTACAGTAGTTCTAATTCACAAGATACACACTAGCTTTACAAGATTAAGAATTATTTCCTGGCCTGGCTCAGTGACTCAAACTGTAATCACGCGCTTTGGGAGGCTGAGGTGAGTGGATTGACTGAGCCGCGGGTTCGAGACTCACCTGGGTAACTTGGCAAGACCTCATCTCTACAATAAATCAAAAAAATTAGCCGGGTGTGGTAGCACGCGCCTGTAGTTCCAGCTACTTGGAAGGTTGAGGCAGAAGGATCGCTGGAACCCAGCAGGTCGAGGCTGTGGTGACCGGGAGCAGCCACTGCACTCCAGTCTGGGCAACACAGTGAGACTCCAACTCAAAAAAAAAAAAAAAAAGAATTATTTCCTTGCTGTTAGATGCTGAGAGGTCCCCAGCTGGGGACAGACAGGAATGTGTTTCTATAATTTTTTATTCTTGAGTTGGGGTCTCAGTTGTCCAGATTGTGCAGTGGCATAATCATGGCTCACTGCAACCTCAATCTCCTGGTTTCAAGCGATCCTTCCACCTCAGCCTCCTTAGTAGCTGGGACCACAGGCATGCGCTACCATACCTGGCTAATTTTAAATTTTTTTTGTAGATACAAGGTCTCAGTATGTTGTTCAGACTGTTCTTGAACTCTTGGGCTAAAGCAATCCTTCTTCCTTGGCCTCTTAAAGTACTAGGATTACAGGTGTGAGCCACTGTGCCCAGCTAATATATTCTCTTATCATTCACCAGTTGCACTTTATTTTCAAATATGATTGTCTCCATCTTTTCCTTGTCACTAACAAAACTAGATAAATTATATAGCAAGATGTAAATGTATTGTAAGCGCAATGCATGTTTTCAGCAGGCATTTACGCAGCATTGGGGACACTCTGTTATGACTTTCATTGTCAGATTGCACACATTAGGATTAGCTATTGTCAGTTCATGAAGGCACAAAATTGCTTTCCTGTAGTGAAATAATTTTAGATGAAGTGTATATTAATCAAGGTTTTCCTGAGAAACAGAACCAATAAGAGACACACACACACACACACACACACACACACACACACACACACACACTCACACACTCACACACACTCATGAGATTTATTGTAATGAATTATCTCACAGGATTGTTGAGGCTAGAAGTCCTAAGATCTGTAGTTAGTAACCTGGAGACCCAGGAGAGTGAATGGTATATTTCTAGTCCAAGTTCAAGTCTGAAGGCAGGAGAAGACTGACGTCCCAGCTTGAAGAGTCAGGCAGAGAGCAAATTCTCCCTTACTCATCCTTTTTGTTCTCTTCAGGTCTTCAGTGGATTAGATGAAGCCCATTCACAATGGTGAAAGCAATCTGCTTTACTCAGTCTGCCATCTTATTTGTTAACCTCATTCAGAAACACCCTCAAAGTCAGGTCCAGAATAATGTTTAGTTAAATACTTGGGCATCCCATAGCCCAGTCAAGTCAACACATTAAATTAACCTTCACAAAGTATTGTGGAGTTTTACAGATGGTTGCCACTGCTCTAGAGAACAGAAATTATTTAGTATTTTCCTAAATTTAAACAAAATAAAAATAAAATCTTGTTTTAAAGAAAGCAGCTTACTGTATTTCAAAACAAAATGAATAATCAACATTATCACCTTTTGTTTGTTTTAAGACAAGGTCTGTTGTCCAGGTTATAGTATAGTACAGTGATCATTGTAATGCAGTGATCATAGCTCACTGCAGCCTTGACCACCTGGGCTCAAGCAATCCTCTTGCTTTAGTCTCCCAAGTAGCTGGGACTGTAGGCGTGTACTACCACACCAGGCTAATTTTTTCATTTTTTATTGATAGAGATAGGGTCTCACTGTATTTCCCAGGCTTTCTCAAACTCCTGCCCTTAAGCCATCCTCCTGCCTCAGCCTCCTGGGTAGCTGGGATTACAGACATGCACCACTGTTTAGGCTGAGATACCTACTTTGTAGTAGTGTTTAGATTAGAGAAAAATGTATTAGAGGAAATGTTTGGAATGCGGTAGATATTCAGTAAATAAGACTAACCATTTGAAAGTTGACCATCAGATGCTATATAGGCCATTTTGCCAAAAAAAAGTCTGGTCCTTACATGATGTGGTATTATTTCATTGACTGATGGTGGTAACTGTTTGCAGTCATTTCAGTATGTAACTAAGTCCTGGAGACATGCTTATGAATTGCTCACTCTAGCTTTCTCTCTTGTTATTTTGACAGAGTTAAACTAGAAGAGAAGAGAGTTGCTGAGAGTTCTGTATTAGTAAGTAATGGTGACGGTACTTTCTCACCTAAAAAAGCAAGGAAGCGGGCATTTAAGGTAGAGGAGGATGAAGAAACGGAACTAGATTACAGGTATTCAAAGAAGCAGTGGAAGAGACAAGAGAACAGTGACTGTAATGAGAAGGCCTTGGATCTGGCACCGAAAGCTGTCACAGATCAGACTGTGAGGAGAAAAAAAAAGAGAAAAAACAAAGCAACGTGTGCCGTAGTGGATGAAGATGAAGAGACCAAAAGAAAATCACCAAAGAAAAAGGAGAAATGTGAATATAAAAAAAAGACCAAGAATCCCAAGTCTTCTAAAGTACAGGCTGTAAAAGAGTGGCCCAGTCACAGCTGTAGTCCCCCAAAAAGTTCTGCTAGGAACAGCATTCGTAAAGTCAGAAGGCAAGGTGTCAGCACATGTTCAAAAGATAGTCCCATTTCCTCCTCAGATTCTGAGTCTTCCCATGAATCAACCAGTGATGGCATCAGTAACGTCACTTTAGATATTAGAAATTCCTCAGAGAAAATAGCAATGGAATTATCAAAGGAAGGACCATCTACCAAAAATACAACTGCAAACAAACTGGCTACAAAAGCTGGCTTTAGCTTCACCCCCAGCAAAGGCAAGACCTCTGGGACATCATCGTCTAGTTCAGACTCTTGTTCAGAGTCAGATGACCAAAGGATGTCGCAGAGCACTGCAGAGTGTGCCGCGGGTTTCTTGAAGACAGTAAGCCTCTTTGCTGGAAGAGGCTGTCCAGGCCCAGGACTGTCCTTGCAGACTCCAAGTGCTGTTGGCTGGAACCATTCTGACTCAAATACTGGCAGACAGGCTCCTGGTCCTCTTCCCAGTGTGGGTCTCCTGACTGGTTTAGGGAGAGGATGGAGTAGAGAAGAAGACTTTCTGTCTTGGAAGGGAGCCAGGGGTCGGGGCATGCGGGGGAGAGGCCGAGGTCGTGGGCGGCCAGTTTTCTGTGCTGTAAACAGAAACACTGAATGCCAAAGGCAGCAGCAATTAAATGAAACAGTAACAAACATATCTACTATTATTCAGGTAAGGCTTATTTAATGTGAGTTTACCTCTTCCCCTTTCCCCATGGCTGTATGTCTGGAGTTCATGTGGTGGGTTCATATTTTCTCACTAGTAATGAAGTCGCCTGACTAATATGTTTTCCAGAATCCGGTAGAGACACAAAAGAAGGACTACAGCCTGTTGCCGAAGTTAGCAGCTCCCCCTCAAATTGGAGAAAAGATTGCATTTAAGGTATATTTTAAAACAGCAGCAATGACAACAGAAAAGCTTAGTTCCCCTTCCAAATCAACTCACTTAGCAAGTCAGGTTAAATGTATTTATAGATCTCCATTGCTTTGCTAAACTCTAGGCAGGTCTTTTGGCTCTTTGAGCTATGGCTACCATGCTTCCTAAGCTTACCCTGGGGAGGTGAATCTCCTCTCTTTCTCCCTACTTTACTTTCTAAATAAACTGTATTTTCCAATCTAATTTCTGTTCAGTTCTTTGCATTTTTCATGCAGCACTGGATATCAGACCCCCTGGTCTGCCTTTAAAAAAAAAAAAAAAAAAAAAAAAATATATATATATATATATATATATATTTGTTTATTTATTTATGAAAGCCCTTCCCATTGGAATGCCTGTGTTGCCACAGGTTCATGGTAGGCCCCAGACTGGTGGGGGTGGGCACCCAATAGCACATGTTTTCACAGCAGCAGGGGGAGGAGCCAAGGGAATGTGAAGAGGGCTTGTGTATATGTGGGTTTTTTCTTTTTTCTTTTTTAGCTTTTGGAGCTAACATCTGATTACTCTCCTGATGTCTCTGACTACAAGGTAAGGCTGTTTATTTAAAAATAATTAGGTTGTCAGTATATTAATAAATCTCAAGTCACATTTAATACTACTTCTATGGATAATATAGATTTTTCGAGTAAATAATATCATAAAGTAGAAAATGAGAATGTTGTCGAAACATAAACATTTTAATAGTATCACTGAAATTTCCCAGGGTTATTTTCCTGAGACTTGGAAAAATTATACAATGAGAATGATGAACTTAATTTCTTTAGTCACCTTTTTCTAATCAGCTGAGATATACAGTCTTATTTGGGTATCCATTCCCTCATGACCCTAAACTTTAGTATCATGAAAGAAAATAAATAACTGCCAGAAAATTTGTTTACTTTTACCATAAGAATCTACTTTATATCTTTGTGAGTTACTTCTCGTTATTATGGTCTCATATTATTTATTCTGCATTGTCAGTTAATCACAGGTAGTTCACAAATGCCATCCATGGAATTGACTAACTCAGTATCTGCAGAAGACTTTATACTGATATGTGAGGTTTTTCATAGTTCATTAAAAGTTTGACTCAATCAGTGGGATTGGTGAATTACATGTTTCCCCCCTTTCCTTTTTGCACCCACCAAAATGTCAAAAATCTTGTTAAAATGCAGTTTCTTTTTTTGATGTAATAGTCACACTGTCAGTCCGTTTTTGAAGGTAATAATTGGTAATATTAATGTAGTAATATAGAAAAAGTATGAGAGAATTTGATTTAATCCGGATTGATGCCTTGGAAGACTTTTAAAATCTTGGTAAAAACCTTTTCTCAAAGGTGGGCTAGAAGAATCAGTTAATGGAGGGATCTGGTGGGTTAGTTCTGGGTAGTTGGGGTTTTATGTTTTTCATCTTCTTAGCAACTTAATATTTCCTGTGGATGAGGTGAGCGTATCATTTATCATCTAAATCAGTATATTTGTGAGTGAAGGGGGTGCTGTTAATAATTATGCTAAAGGAAAGATGTGTAAGGACTTGTCTTAGGCAAAACAGGATGTGTCATCCTTCCATAGATAACTAATTTAATTTTGTGATATATGAGGAAATGGAAGTGAATATTGAGCTGATATATGCCATACCCTCTTCAAATTGTACTTCTAGATGATACTGACTTTAAAAATTGTTTATGAAGTTGGTGTTAGTCATCGTAGTTATTACCTTGGAAGGCTATTTACTTACTTTAGTTGCTAATAATTTAAAAAGATTTTAGGCTGGGCGTGGTGGTGCAAGCCTGTAATCCCAGCACTTTGGGAGGCCGAGATGAGAGGATTGCCTGAGCCCAGGGGTTCAAGACCAACCCGGACAATTTGGTAAGACCTCGTCTCTACAATAAATCAAGAAAAATTAGCCAGGCATGGTGGCGCATGCCTGTAATTCCAGCCACTTGGAAGACTGAGGCAGAGGGATCATTTGAGCCCAGCAGGTCGAGGCTCCAGTGGCCGTGAGTGTGCCACTGCACTCCAGAGCCTGGGCGACAGATTGAGACTCCGACTAAAAAATAAATAAATAAATAAAAATAAAAAATAAAAACATTTCAAAAATTGTGTTCAAACCCCTTTTGAGAATGAAAATTAGTTCCACCTTTTTTTACTTTGCTCTCAAATGTGATTATCCAGTTTGATGATCTGCTCTATTTGTTAAGCTTGTCTCTAGAAGTGAAATCTGTTCTCAAAAATGTAGTCTCCCAGGCCCTGGATTCCCACTGAGTCTGTTTTTTTTTAAATAAAAAAATTACTGTTGACAGTGCTCAGAAATTCTGGGTAGAAGCAAAATAACTGATTGATTGGCCTCAGCATGTGCCCCTGAAGGTTGCCCATCTGTCTTGCATTGCCCTCAGCATGGGGTACTGCATTGGCATTTGAAAACCAGCTCCCAATGCCAGAGACCTGGGAGGAAGGAAACTGAAATCTTACTAGTGACAGGGTGCCTTCCTGCTTTTGCCTAGGGGTTGTAATCACACTTTTAGAAGGGCTCAGGGATCGAAGCAGCACCAGGAGGATGTGTGTAGTCTCTTCTGATGAGCACTGTGAGGGTCAGTCCTCATTTGAATATATCTTCCTAGCCTGTTTTTCCTCCTTTGCCCTTAGTTACTTTTGCAGGCCTAGTGTAATCTTTCCTTTTGCTGAGTTCTTTAGGTTAGTGTCTGCGGTTTATCATTTAAATGTATCTGTTTTGCTTCTGAGGCTATTTCTGTATGTTCAGATAGTGTGTTTATCAGTCCATCTGTTTGTTTTTGTTTCTTCAACACATTGATTTATTTTTGCATTTTAAATTTGAAATAAAATTCATATAGCATAAAGTGTATCATTTTAACCTTTTTAAAGTCTATAATTTAGTGATTTTTAGTAAATTCACAATGTTTTACATGTTGATTTCTGACTTGGACTTTTATTTTTAAAAGGAAGGAAAAATATTAAGCCACAATCCAGAGACCGAGCAAGTAGATATAGAAATTCTTTCATCTTTACCTGGTGAGTCTTTTAGAAAAGAATTTGAAAATTGAGGCTCTTTCTATCTATAGTGCGTTCTAAACAGCATTTATACGCAGGAGATGTTCTCTTCGTTGGCTTCCACCCAACTGGCCTTCATGACAATCATCTTTCATCACCCTGGGGGCCTGTGCCCCTGTGAGTCAGATTATGTGTCTACTAAGTGATGTTAGATTTGTTACGAAGCTCTTGTGCTAGTGTTATTACTGTAATTATGTAATTTTATAAAAGATTATGTGAACTGATGAGAATTTATTGCAAAAAGAATTATTTCTAGGAAGTCTAAGTTGAATGCTGACTCAGGAGCATTACTTTTTTTTTTTTTTTTTGAGTCAGGATCTTACTCTGTCACCCAGGCTGGAGTGCAGTGGCATAATCAGAGTTCACTACAGCCTTGACCTTCAGGCATATACCACCAAGCCTGGCTAATTTTTGTATTTTTTTTGGTAGAAACAAGGTCTTACTATGTTGCTCAGACTGGTCTTGAACCCCTGGGCCTCCCAAAGTGGTGGGATTAAGTTGGAGTCTCACTGTCACCCAGGCTGGAGTGCAGTGGCATGGTCACGGCTACCGCAGCCTCAACGTGCTGGGCTCAGGCAGTCCTTCTGCCTCAGTCTTCCCAGTAGCTGGAGCTACAGGTGCATGCCACCACACCCAGCTAATTTTTTAATTTACAGTATTATGGAGACGAGGTTTTGCCCTGTTGCCCAGGCAGGTCTCGAACTCCTAGGCTAAGGCAATCTTCTTACCTTGGCCTCCCAAAGTGGTGGAATTATAGGTGTGAGCCATTGCGCCTGGCCTCGGGAGCATTACTTAAAAAAAAAAATGCGATTAAATTTTGGATGAGTGGGTCAGATATAAAAGATTGGGAGGAATTCTATAAAAATCCAGGAAGATTCTACACTTAGATTGCCATGTAAATTTTTGCAAACTTGCATTACTTAAGAAACCCAACACTATAAATTGTGGAAATTGCAGATAATATAATGGTATGGTTTCATCTCTATTCAGTGAACTCATAAAACCCACTCTGCTCTATTTCAAAAGATTGGCAAATGAACATACTTTTGTATATTAAGTCAAAATAAAATGTCTAATGTGTGTGTGTGTGTATACATAATACTCTTGCATGTAATTTTAAATATTCCCTGCCTTATCCCTGATTACCCATTATTGGTTCTGAAAGCCAGAATGAAAGAATTTTTTACTGTATATAGCTTAACTTGGGATGTATTGTAGGGGTCCTTGGCCAGAGGGATCCCTTTTCCTTTAGCAGACTCTACAGCAATTGTTTTCTATTTGTTTTACAATAAAGTACTGAGTAAAAGATTCAAAACTCCAGTAGACAGAAATCAGTCAAAAGGCTTTTCAGCAAAGTTCCTTTATGATATTAAGTAAATGTTCAGAGGTAACTTAAACTGGTTTTTCAGCTTTCTTCTGATGAGGTTTCATTTGTAGAAATCCCCCTTAGGAATGGTGGAGAGGGAAGTTTGTCCATGGTCAAATTCCACGGACAGCGTGTGAGCCCTGCTTGTTAGGTGATTGACAATGATAACATCCAATGGTGAATCAAGAAACTAACAGCTTTATCTGTTCTCTAATTAGCAATGCCAGGTATCCTGGATTTGCATGGTTCTGATATGCATTAATTTCAGTTACCGTGGTTTAGTTGAATAACACCGTCTCCCAACAACATTGGGTATGTGAACTGAGCAACAGCATTAAGACCTGCTAGCTCTTCAGTCTACAGAGCACTGCGTAACAGATGTGCATGATGATCTGTGGCCAATAGTGTCATTTCTTTCAAAATCTGTCAGTGACTGGTCACTGTGCGTCTGTTACACAGCAGAGCATGCGGTTGTACTGCCTCCTTGTCTCTCAGTGATAAGCCCACAGGACATTTTACAAAAATGGATCATTGAAATAAGAAACTGGCCAACAAGGATAAAAGCAAAGGGAAGAAACAAACAATGACAATGCTGAAAGTGCTATCCAGATGGAATTTAAGTGGGGTTATAGAGGAAGTGGCTCATTGTGGGCATGTTGACACTGCCAATTAGGTGACTTTATTGACATAAATGAGGTAGGTAAGTGTGACGAAAGGGTTGAAAATGCCCAAGAAGTGACAAGCAAAAACTGCAAATATTTCACAAAATGAAAATTAAAGAAACTCAGAACTATTTTATGACATTAGAATCTCAAAGGATAGAATATTGAAAGTGGAGCCAAACTTAGGAGTATAATAGTTCTGCAAAGCATAGAAAAGATGCCTATTCTGTATCATGAGTTATATGGCAAGAAGGCAAGTGCTGTTCAAACTCCCTTGATAAATTTTTTATTTACATATTTATGTATGTATATATGTATGTATGTATGTATTTAAAATAGAGATAGGGTTTCACTATGTTGTCCATTCAGGTCTTGAACTCCAGGCCTCAAGTGATTTTTTTTGTCTTGGCCTCCCAAGTGCTGGGATTTCAGGCATGAACCACTGTGCCTGGCCAATATGTTTCTTACAAAGAAATAAAACACTTTAATTCTCAGTGTTCCTAATGTCTTAAGTTGCAGTATACTACGTAACTATTAGTTTTACTGTTTTTTTCATTTCCCTATACAGTAAAAGTTTTCAGTGTTTTGACAAAAACTTTTAGAGATCATGAGATAATCATGATTTTTCTCCCTTGATTATTTAGCTTGTTTTGCATGGCTTCTGCTTGTACAGTCCTTTTTCTGATCCCATATTACCATGCAAACAAAGACCGCCTTTGTTACCAAGTCGTAGGCACATGTAGTTTCTGAAGACAGAGCAACACTTCACATTACCTTTCCCTGTTGAAACAGACATTATTTGGGGGAGATTATCTTGTGGTTCCATATTCTATTGTGGGAATGCTAGTGATAGTTCATCAAACTCATAAAAGAAAGACCATCTTGGATAAATGACTGAGAAGCCCCCTGTCACTGCCACTGGGTCTTTCTTAGGGTCTCCTGGTCCTGAGCACCATGTTTTCACATGCGTAACCAACCTTTGCATCCACTGACTGTAGCCATTTTCCTAATGATACATATTCCCTGTAGGGGACTATTTTAACTACTGAGGAGTGGCTTATTGTTCTTCTTCCTTACCTTCTGGTTTCAGCCTTGAAAGAACCTGGAAAATTTGACTTGGTTTATCACAATGAAAATGGAACCGAGGTAGTGGAGTACGCTGTGACACAGGAGAGGAGGGTAGGTGTGCTTCTCTGCTCTCCTTGTTTGGCTTTATATTCTCTCTCAGATGGTTATCTGGGTTATGAAAGGGGTCGTTGCAGCTTTCTGAACTGCCTCTAGGCCCTTGGGGAATCTGGAGTGGCAATACCAGTGCCAAGTGCTAAATCGAGATACCATCTTGGTCCTCAAAGAGCCTTTTTGACATGATGTATAAAAAACTTTTGTTTAAGAGTATAAGCTGCTTCAAATTATAGCTATATAAGGATTCCAATAGAAGAAAAGAGTAGCATATTTAAGCTTATATTGACATATACTTTCTAGAAGTGCATATAATTATATAGCTTGAACAGTTTTCACAAATGAACATACTTATATAACCAGATCAAGAAACAACATTAACAACCCCCAGAAGCTTCCATCATGCCCCCTTGCAATCATTGCTACCCCTCAAATGTTATCACAGTTCTGACTTATAACAGCATAGCTTTGAAGAGTGACATAAGATGATGATTTTGTCTAAATCTGTAAATTGCTATCTTAGAAGTAGATAGGTTAGGTATTTTTAGGCAGCTAGATGGCTGGAGTTGCTGGCAAGGGCTGGCTCATTAGGCTATGGTAGCATTAAAGAAAATAGAATTTAGAGATATGAAAATGATCTCTCTTAAAGTTCTTATGTGTGGAATGTTATGGATATTATTCTCTAAGATTCAGTATTGCAAACTCACATTTTTTTCTGAAGTGTAAATTGTAGCAACCCTCACCAGACTGTGCTTTACTTTAAGGTAAACTCTTAGAGTTATTGTAAAAACAGATTTTTGGGGTTCATGGTAGGATCAGCAGATTTGACCCAGTCCCTTTTTTTTTTGAGTTGGAGTCTCACTCTGTCGCCCAGACTGGAGTGCAGTGGCCGCTCCCGGCCACCGCAACCTCGACCCGCTGGGCTCCAGCAATCCTTCCACCTCAGCCTTCTGAGTAGCCGGAATTACAGGCGTGTACTACCATGCCCGGCTGATTTTTCTGATTTATTGTAGAGATGAGGTCTCGCTGCCTAGGTGGGTCTCGAACCCCCGGGCTCAGGCAATTCACTCACCTCAGCCTCCCAAAGGCGTGGGATTACAGGCTGAGCCACCGAGCCTGGCTTCCTTTTTTTTTATTTGTAATACGTGCAGCCCCACTTTTGGAAGATGAAGCCTTGGAGGCTGTCTTCTTTGTGCCCTGTGGAACAGAATAGAAAGCCTATAATTACCTTTTTGGACACTAGGTGGCCCTCATTATTCATCCTTAGGGCCAAGCGCTAGCATTTGCTTTCTCTTGGATAAGAATTACAGTGCGGCACAAAAGTGCATTAGCAGCCTCATGAAGCCTGTCTGGGCCACACCTAGCTCCCAAGAGACCTGCCCACAGAGACCTGACTACCTGTAACCTGCTGCTCCTTCCCCCACCCCCACATCCCCATTAAACTTCCAGTAAATTGAACTTGGTTTACTGGAACTCAGATCACTCCATTTCTTCTATAATTCTGCTCAAATGGAAGTTTACTTGACTGAAAAATTTTAACTTACTAAAACCTATATGACCTCAAAATGAAGTGCCTAAACTTAGTATTTTGTATTTTTCCTCAGATCACCACTAGTTGGAAAGAATTGATTGATCCAAGACTGATTATTGAATCTCCAAGTAACACATCAAATACAGATCTTGTCTGAGGATGGCCTCTCCACCTCATAGTTTGTAAATGTCTTGTTTGTGAAAGTGACTATGAACTTTTTTTGTTTTCAAAGAGGATTTGAAAGTTGTATGGATTTTTTGTGATCTTCACTTTACTGCATAGGAAAAAAATCTACCTCATCATTTAAAATAACATGAGTGTTGGTTTTGCAGACCTTTTTTTTGCAGTAAACAAAACCTAAAACATGACATTCCCTACAGTCATTGTTATACCAATATGTTATGGGTTCTTCTCTTTTTTTATTTTTCTGGGTATCAAGTAGCAATCGTCAGTAGGAGTTTATAATACCAAGTACAAGGATGTGCTGCACATCTTATCTCAGTAAGTCTTAAGTAACATTTTAGGACATTAAAGCATGTTACTTGACCTAATTTTTTTTAACATTTAAGTTGTTCCATTAAATGGAGCATCTTATAAATTTCAAGTATTTTATACTTGTAATTGTCAAGAGTGAGCAGGTGGTTGGATTTGTTGCAGGCAGTGAGTTAAGGAATCCTTTCACGTTTTCACAACTTTAAAATTAAGGATTCTCAGGGCCTCCTGTGGAGCGAACATAAGACCTCGGGTGTGTGCCTGGAGAACTGGTGTCCTCTCAGGTGAGAGGATTGCTGTGAGTTTCAGACCAGGGACTATGTCATCTTGCTACGTGATGCTGGGCACCTGGCTGAGTGAGTTGGAGTGAGGATCTTGAACAGAAACTTCCTTTTCTGTTGTTATGCAGTACAAAGTTAAAATGGCTAAATATATACTGTGAAAATTGTTTGTTTTAACAAAAGATCAAATCCCTCCTTCAGCCTTGCAGATTTTTAAATAAAATCATATTGAACTAAATGTCCACACTGAGTCATCATGTTTAGTTGAGTATTGTACACTGTTGTCTTGTTTCACAATAATGTGAGAGGTTATAATTTTCTGTAACAAGAAGGTTCCCTTTGGCTGAAGAGTCTAGTGTCACAGAGTTTGGGCCAGTGGAGCTCATCAGATCTGGGAAGTTGCTGTCCAGTTTTAATCTGCATGAGATGGATGTGTATGGAAAAGTATATTTATTGGTTTGTACTGAGAAGTATTACTCCAGAAAGGGTGAGATGAACGAGAATGGTGGAATCTTGGCACTGGGGTTCTGTGCAACATACTTTCTTTCCAGGGTTTGGAAAACAAATTAAATAACTAGTAAACATTGACTAGACCAAAGGGAAATGTTGACCTCAGGGTGTGTTTTCATCAGATTATAATCAGTTTATGAGTCACCATTTTCCTCTATTGTGTTTTTTCAGACTATGAATAGAGTCCGTCAGAAGGGTCATGACATCCGTTTAGGGGACTGTAACCAGCATTTTGAGAAATAAAATGCAATAGAATAGAAAAATAAAATGTGTGCTGGGCTCAGTGGCTCAGTATGTAATCCCAGCACTTTGGGAGGCCGAGCCAAGTGGATTTCCTGAGCCCGCGGGTTCGAGACCAGCCTGGGCAACTTGGTGAGACCTCGTCTCTATAATAAATAAAAAATTAGCCAGGTGTGCTAGCACGCACCTGTAGTTCTGGCTATTTGGAAGGCTGAGGTGGAAGGATTACCAGAGCCCAGCAGGTCAACACTGGGGTGACCGTGAGCATGCCATTGCACTACAGCGTGGGCAGCAGAGTGAGACTCCAACTCAAAAAAAAAAAAAAAA
>NW_007258907.1:920387-933497 GCF_000164805.1 Carlito syrichta | reverse complement strand
TGGATTCCTTTTTTTTTTTTTGAGTTGGAGTCTCACTCTGTCGCCCAGACTGGAGTGCAGTGGCCGCTCCCAGCCACCGCAGCCTCGACCTGCTGGGCTCCGGCGATCCTTCTGCCTCAGCCTTCCGAGTAGCCGGAATTCCAGGCATGCGCTACCACGCTTGGCTAATTTTTTGATTTATCGTAGAGATGAGGTCTCGCCACCCAGGCGGGTATCGAACTCGCAGGCTCAGGCAATCCACTCACCTCAGCCTCCCAAAGGCGCAGGATTATAGGCTGAGCCACCGAGCCCGGCTAATTTCTTACTTCTTGAAAGCAGAGATGTAATTGTCATGTTATGCTCAGACTTGGCCGCTTTGAACAATACCATTGATCCAGAAGTATGAGAAGCGGGAGATGAAAGGGAAGGTGCTGAGCAGGAAGTACGGGCTGGGAACTAAGACTCTGCCATGCTGCTTCTGCACTGATGGGCCTTCTGGACTCTTCCACATGAGGAAAGTAGGAAGTACTCACATACTCTTTTTTTTTTAGTAGTAATGTTATTCTGTCGCTCAGGCTAGAGTGCAGTGGTACGATTACAGCCACTGCAGCCGTGACCTGCTGGGCTCACGCAATCCTTCTGCCTCAGCCTTCTAAGTAGCTGGAACCACAAGCATGCAACACCACATTCAGCTAATTTTTCAAAATTCATTGTAGAGAGGCAGTCTTACCGAGTTGCCCAGCCACTATACCTGCCCCTCTTCTTTTTATTATAGAACTATTTTGTGGGTTTAAAGTAATGACTCATCTAGCTTTTCTTAACTCAGTATTGAATAACTTGTCAAAGACAACCCACCCTGCAGAGGGAGAGCCTCGTAATTTCTAAGTAGTATTCTGTTTCCCCAGGATGTTTTGGTGATGGTCCCGAGAGTGGCTGTGTCCTGGTCTCAAGTGTAAGCACAGTAGGGTCCCTGTCTTACCCTTCCCTCTGTGCTGCTGCTATCCCTGGGAATGTGAACCTTCTGACCTATCACCTTTCTACTCCCATGTCTCAGTTTTGTCCCTCTTCAGATTATCAACTCAGTGTTAACTTCTAGAGTACTTTAATCCTATAAAAAGACTGACTCTGCCAGGCCTGATGTCTCATGCCTGTAATCCCAGTGCTTTGGGAGGCTGAGTGGGAGGATCGTTTGAGCCCAGGAATTTGAGATCAGCCCAGGCAACATAATGAGACCTTGTCTCTACAGAAAAATAAAAAGCGCAGCAACTCACACCTGTAATCCCAGCACTTTGGGAGACAGAGACGAGAGGATTACCTGAGCTCAAGAGTTCGAGACCAGCCTGAGCAACATGGCAAGTCCTCGTCTCTACAATAAGTCAAAAAATCAGCCAGACGTGTTGCACGCCTGTAGTTCCAGCTACTTGGAAGGCTGAGGTGGAAGGATCACCTGAGGCCAGCAGGTTGAGGCTGCAGTGGCTGAGAGCATGCCACTGTACTCCATCCAGCCTGGACGACAGAGTGACTCCAACTCAAAAAAAAAAAAACAGGTTGAACTCAGAATTTTGAGATGAGTCTGGGCAACATAGCGAGACTTCGTCTCTACAACAAATATAAAAATTAGTTAGGTGTGTTGGTACATGCCTGTAGTCCCAGCTACTCAGGAATCTGAGGTAGAAGGATTGTCTGAGCCTAGGAAATTGAGGCTTCAGTGAGCCAGGATCATGTTACTGCATTTCAGCCTGAGTGACAGAGTAAGACTCTGATTAAAAAAAAAAAAAAAAAAAAAAAAAGGAATGACTAACTCTCACAGGGATTGGCGTAAAGAGGGACTAGCTGGTAAGAAATAAAGAGGACTCTAAAGAATACAGGAATGGCAGATAGAAGGAGCACCCACTAGCCCTGAGGCTGAGATAGGCACCAGAGGAAGAGTTTCCACCCCCCCAGGCCCTGCCCCAGGCTGTGATCAGAATTTGTTGGGAGGGCATGGTTGTACCTCCCTGAAGGGCATGCAAAGTCACTGTGATGCTACACTAGCAGAACTTGCTAGAAACCTGCCATCTTCCAAATGTTGGCTAAATTTAATTAGGTAATATTTTAAAATGTTATTTATTAATATTGCCAAATATCTGATCTCATCAGGAAAGTCTTTAAGTATTGGGAAGTTGTCAGCTCCCTATGGCAGATACAAGTTTTCCAAAATTCCAATTTTGGGCTTGAAAGCTCAACTCTTTTCTTTTCTTTTCTTTTTCTGTGTCAGGGTCTCACTCTGTTGCCCAGGCTGGAATACAGTGGCATGCTTATGGCCACCACAGCATCAACCTGCTGGACTCAGTTGATCCTCCCGCCTCAGTCTTCCAAGTAGCTGGAACTACAGGCATGTGCCACCACACCTGGCTAATTTTTTGATTTATTGTACAGACGAGGTCTCACTAAGTTGCCCAGGCTGATCTTGAACCCGTAGGCTCAGGCAGTCCTCTCACCTCCGCCTCCTAAAGTGCTGGGATTACAGGTATGAGTTACTGCGACCGCTGAAGCTCAGTTATTTTCAAGGGCAACAAATACTGTCAATTGTTCTTCCTGAAGTGAGAGGCCCACTTTGTTTATTGTCAAGAAAATATATACTAATACCCGAGTCTGAATGACCACAGGTTTTCTGTCAGTAATTATTTTAGGTAAAATTGGTATTTCATGAGACGTGTAGCCAGTTCAGCTCACAATTCAAACAATTGTATAAGTGATTTTCCTTGAGACAGTCATTGTCTCCCAGCAGTGCTTTATGTGTAACTAAAAAGGTGTCTTTAAGGGTCCAGATTTAATAACATCAATAATGGTTATGCTATCAAGGCCATTCAGAACAGTTAGTTCCCCTATCCTGCCCCACTACGGTGAGTGCATGGTCCAGAGGTGCCACTGGCTGAGGGATTCACGCTGAAGTGCAGCAGGTCATTGCTTCCTGCTTTTGCATCATCATTGCACAAATGGATGTAGTAGAAAGGCAACAAAAAATCTTAGTGGCTTTGACCTTGTGGGTCCCTAAAAGGGTCTTGAAGGGCAAGAGTCCACAGATCACACTTGGAGAACTGCAGACACAGTGGAAAGAAAATGGGTTTTAAAGTCTGAGTTGGCTTCACATCTGAACTGGGTGACTTAGGGTGAGTGTTCATTTGTAGCACGGGCCTAAAGCATCCTCAGACTTACAGTGAGAAGCCAGAATCGTGCTAGACGAGACCCTGCACACAGCAGATGTGCAGAGAGTGTTGATCTACTCTTAAGCCTCTACTTAGAATCAAAAGAGGCTGATTCAGGCTGGGTGCAGTGGCTCATGCTTATAATCCTAGCACTTTGGGAGGCTGAAATGAGAGAATTGCCTGAGCCCATGGGTTCAAACCAGCCTGGGAAACTTGGCGAGACCTCATCTCTATGATAAATATAAACATTAGCCGGGCGTGGTGGTGTGCGCCTGTAGTTTCCAGCTACTTGGAAGGCTGAGGCGGAAGGGTTACCTGAACCCAGCAGGTCGAGGTTGTGGTGTCCATGAGCATGCCACTGCACTCCAACCTGGGCAACAGAGTGAGATGTCAACTCAAAAAAAAAAAAAAGGCTGACTCATAAACTTCAATTCATTCGCATTCAGGAAGAGAAGTCACGGTTGGGTATTGGCATGGGGTATTCTTGTGGTGGATTCATTTCACTTGCAGAAGTTGTATTGATTTAGTCAAAAGGATGTTTGCATCTTGGCTCAAATAGCTGTTCACACTCTAAAGGTCACTGCCTAAATAAGAGTGAGGTCACAGCACTCAGCTCATAAAACCACCGGGCATACTCGGAAGTGTGACAGCCGTAAGAATGTCGTCTCTCCTGTTCTCATGGACTCCAGGGGGAAATAAAGCACTGGTCTACACTATGAATCTTAACTGACTCTAAGCACCCAATCTTTTGGTCACTGTAAAGTTCTATGATGTTAAAGCCAGAAGCCACCTTCAAAATAATGAAGCCCAACCTCCATTTTACTTCTGAGACAACAGACCCAAAGGAAGTGAGACCACAGAGACACCAAGTGGTTAGGGCGTGGGCTCCACAGTCTGATGGCCCAGGTGCAAATTCTGCCTTAATCTTTTCTTGGTCACTTCACCTTAGATGAGTTCTAACCTCTCCAAGTCTCAATTTCTTCATCATGGTACTCACAACTAGGATTGTGGTGAGGAAGGAATGAGATGGTGCATGTAAAGCAGATAGCATGGGACCTGATGCATAGTTGGCGCTTAATGAGATGTTATTATTTATGCTTATATTTTGTTCCTTGCCCAAGGTCTTGCTCCACGTTTTCAGCATAATTTGAATCCCACTCTTTTACATTTATTTTCATCTGCTACAAACAACTTGGCCATATTTCATATTATAGCTGCCTTGGGTCGGGTGCAGTGGCTCATGTGGTATCCCAGCACTTTGGAAGGCTGAGGTGGATGATCACTTGAGCCCAGGAAGTCAAGGCTGTGGTGAGCTGTGATTGTGCACTCCAGCCTGGGTGACAGAGTGAAACTCCAACTCAAAAACTTAAAAACAAAAAAAAGTACACATACACATACACACGCGCACACACACACACACACACACACACACACACACACACACACACACACACACACACACCACCACATATGTATCTGTCATGTTTAGACTTTTAAAATTACATCTGTGGGTAGGAGGAAGTCCATCACCTAATTCTCATCAGTGATGCTTCTATCTTGGGCTTGGGAACTTTTTGCTGATGACTACATCCATCCACTATCTCCCAGCTACTGTGTCTTGTCCTGATGCTTGAGTGGTATAGCTTTCTTTCCATAACTCTGGCCTTACAACACATGATTCCAAAGGGGTTATTTAAGAAAACAACAAACCAGTTTTGGGGGTCTTTTAAGTTAACAGGAGAGAGAAGTCATCCTCAGATGCATTAGTGAGTGATTACAAGAAAATAAGCAAAATAATGCAATTATTGTTATGTTATATTATGTTATGTTATGTTATATATTGGGATTGGTGTTTGGCTCCCTGCCCATGAACACAGCTAGCAGATGAAGGAGCTCGATTCAAAATGTAGGTCGACTGCTCCAGAGCCTGCACTCAACCACTGTGTTCCACAACCCTTCCAGCAGTGGACGAGTCCAGGGAAAAAACATGTAGAATTGAGTGAAAATGTAAATTGTAGCCCATGATGTGTTTATAAAGTATATTTCTGATTTTCATTTTAAGAAGAGGCTTCTGATACAGAATATGGACAAAAATATTCTGAAAAAACATGCATGAAACTTGACAGTGCTCATAGTCTTCTATGCAGAGGGACTGAGGTTAGGGAACTTCCATTTTTTTACATTCTTCTCTGTAAATATTTTGTCACATGCATATACTTTTATAATTTGTAGGTTTTGTTTGTTTGTTTGAGTCAGAGTCTTACTCTTTCGCCCACATCAGAGTGCGCCAGCATGCTCACGGCCACCATAGCCTCGACCTACCTTGCTCAGGTGATCCTTCCACCTCAGCCTTCCAAGTGGCTGGAACCACAGGCATGTGCCACCACACACGACTGATTTTTTGATTTATTGTAGAAATGAGGACTCATCAAGTTCCCAGGCTGGTCTCCAAAACATGGGTTCAGGCAATCATTTCACCTCGGCCTCAGGCAACAGGACCATGCCCCTCAATGTGGCATTGAGGGGCATGGTCAAGCATGCAGGCTGCCCCTCCCAATCACATCTTGCTCCAATTATTAATGGAACAAGAGGAAACACAGAGTTCCACCATAGGAATTGAGCAACAGGTTGGAAGCTAAATCCCTTAAGAATGTGCGTTGGCCAAATCATTACATGAAAAATGTCAACAACACTTTTCTATAGGAATATGCTTTTGGTCCATTGACAGATCATTAGAACCAGCTGCCCTAGCTGTGCATCATTAATAAGGGTCTTGGTGATTTTTTTTTTTTTTAACAAAACTTCTCTATAATAATACAAATACAGGCTGGGCACGGTAGTTCAAGCCTGTAATCCCAGCACTTTGGGAGGCTGAGGTGAGAGCATTGCCTGAGCTCAGGGGTTCAAGAACATCCTGGGCAACTTGGTGACACCTTGTGTCTACAATAAAATAAAATAAAAAAATAAGCCGGACGTGGTAGTGCACGCCTGTTTTTCCAGCTACTTGGAAGGCTGAGGCAGAAGGATCGCCTGATTCCAGCAGGTTGAGGCTGCGGTGGCTGGGAGCATGCCACTGCACTCCAACCTGGTGACAGAGTGAGACTCCAACTCAAATAATAGTAATAATAATAACAACAAATACAATATTTTAAAAATTCTCTTTCAGTGTAAATTCAAATGTATGTTGTATTATGCCTAATTATATTAAGATTTCTTTTTTGAGTTGGGGTTTCACTCTGTTGCCCAGGCTGGAGTGCAGTGACGTGATCCTGGCTCACTGCACCTTCGACATCCTGGGCTCCAGCAATCCTTCCACCTTAGCCTCCTAAGTAGCTGGGACTACAGGCATGCACCACCATGACTAATTAATTTTTGTATTTTGTGTAGAAACTTGGTCTCTCTGTGTTGCCCGGGCTGGTCTCAAACTCCTGGGCTCAAGCAATTCTCCTACCTCAGCCTCCCAAAGTGCTAGAATCACAGGTGTGAGCCACCGTGACTGGCCCATATTAAGAGATTTAACAATGACTGTAAAACATTTTCTATCCCCTCCCATTTAAAAAAATTAATAAACCAGGGTTGAGTATGGTAGCTCATACCTGTAATCCAAGTACTTTGGGAGGCCAGGGCAGGAGGATCACTTGAGGCCAGGAGTTCAAGATCGGCCTGGGCAACATAGCAAGATAACGCTCTCTATTGTTCTAAATATATATATAAATTAAAAAATAAATGAATAAACCTTTCTCTCTTTTTTTTTTTTGGAGTCAGGGTCTTACTCTGTTGCCCAGGCTGGACCTCTTGGGCTTAGGCGATCCTTCCACCTAAGCATCTCAAGTACCTGGGACTATAGGCATGTGTCACCACACCCAACTAATTTTATTTTTATTTTTTTGTAGAGAACAGGTCTCTCTATGCTGCCCTGGCTGGTCTCAAACTCCTGGGCTCAAGCAATTCACCCATCTAGGCCTCCCAAAATGCTGGAATTACAGGCACATTCCCATATTCCCTGCCCTCACACATGCATAACTTCCCCCATTACCAATATCCTGCACTAGAGTGGCACATTTGTTGCAATAAATGAACCTACATTGACACATCATTATCACCCATTTATTATTATTATTTTTGAAACAAGATCTCGCTCTGTTACTCAGGCTGGAGTGTAGTGGCATGCTCATGGCCACTGCAGTCTTGACTTCCTAGGCTCAGGTGATCCTTCCACCTCAGCATCTTGAGTAGCTGGGACTACAGGCACATGTCACCACATCTGGCTAATTTTTTAATTTTTTTTGTAGAGACAAAGTTATGTTATGTCTCCCGGGCTGGTCTCAAACCCCTGGGCTCAAGCAGTTCTCCTGCCTCAGCCTCCCAAAGTGCTGGGATTACAGGCATGAGCCACAGCACCCAGCCCCATGGATTACATTAGGGGTCACTCTTGGGGCTGTACATTTTATGGGCTTTGACAAATGTATAATGACATGTATCCACTATTCAGTATCTTACATAGTAGTTTCACTGCCCTAAAAATCCTCTGTGCTCTGTCTATTCATCCCTCCATCCTCCAAGTCCTGGCAACCACTGATCTTTTTATTGCCTCCATAATTTATCCTGTTGCAGAATGTCACATAATTGGAATCATACGGTATGTCATGCTTTCAGGCTGGTTTCTTTCATGGAGTGCTTCCATGTCTTTTTGTGACTTGACAGCTCATTTCTTTTTAGTGCTGATTTAATATCCCATTATCTGGATGTACCTTGGTTTATCCATCTTCTGAAGGACATCTTGGTTGTTTCCAAGCTTTGGCAATTATGAATAAAACTGTAATAAATGTTCATGCACTGGTTTTTGTGTAGATATGTTTCCAACTCATTTGTAAATACCAAGGAGCACAATTGCTGGATTGTATGGTTAGAATATGCTTAGTTTTGTAAGAAACTGCCAAACTGTTTTGCAAAGCTTCTACACCACTTTGTATTCTCACCAACAATAAATGAGAGTTCCTGTAGCTCTGCATTTTCATCAGCATTTGCTGCTGTCTGTGTTCTGGATTTTGGCCATTCTAATAGATGTATAGTGATGTCTCATTGTTGTTTTAATTGCAATTCCCAATCACGTATGATTTGATGTTGAGCATCTTTTTATATGTTTATTTGCCATCTACATATCTTCTTTGGTGAGGTGTCCAGATGTTATGTCCATTTTTTAAAATGATCATTTGTTTTCTTATTGTTGAGGGTTTTATTTTTGTTTTGTTTTCTTTCTTTTTTTTTTTTTTGAGTCAAGTTCTCATTCTGTCACCCAGACTGAGTGCAGTGGCACAATCACAGCTTACCACAGCCTTGAACTCCTGGGTTCAGGCAATTCTCCCACCTCAGCCTCCTGAGTAGCTGGGACTACAGGCATGCACCATGCCCGGCTAAATTTTTGATTTTTTGTAGAGACAGGGTCTTGCTATGTTGTCTAGTCTGGTCTCAAACTCCTGGGCTCAAGCAATCTTCCCACCTTGGCCTCCCAAAGTGCTGGGATTGGCTAGAGCGATCACACATGGTTTTATTGTTGAATTTTAAGAGCTCTTTGTATATATTGGATAAAAGTTCTTTATCAGATATGTCTTTTACAAATATTTTCTCCAAGTCTATGTGGCACGTCTTCTCATTCTCTTGATCTGAATCCCCAAAATAGTTTATGTAGCTGGGTGTGGTGATTCACATTTGCAATCCCAGCATGTAGGGAGGCAGAGGCAAGAGGATTGCCTAAGCCCAGGGGCTCAAGACAAATCCGGGCAACTTGGCAAGACCTTGTCTCTACAATAAATCAAAAACTTAGCCAGGTGTGGTAGCGCACACCTGTAATTCTAGCTGCTTGGAAGACTGAGGCGGAAGGATCATCTGAGCCCAGCAGGTTGAGACTGCGGTAGTCATGAGTGTGCCACTGCCCGCCAGCCTGGGCAATAGAGTGAGATTCCAACTCAGAAAGAAAAAGAAAAAATGTAACTGGAGACAGGGTGGTGCTGAATTAATCAAATGGTAGATAAGGCCTCAGCTTAGAGCACCAATAGAAAGGGGGAGAGTAATACGAGAAACAAAAAAGTTTTGAAAAATATGATGTCAAAAAGGACATCATGACATCTGTGTTTGGTTATAATAGAGTAACCAGTATCAGACTTGTCTGCCCACTGAAACAACTACACTAGTGAACAAAATACATGATGCAGCTGTGCTTAGGCATCAGGCAAAAAGTAGTGCAGGACAATGATTCTGGAGAGAAGGGAAGCAGATGAAGTAAATCTCACGATCACCCCAGGTTTCTGCCGTGGGGTAGGGAGATGGATTCCAGGTGAACAGGTATCTTGCTCAGCTGAGAGGGCAGAGATGGATTAGTCGTTTCCTGAAACACCTGTAAATTTGGGGACAGGTTACTGAAGAAGAGGGAACTGGGGGAGGGCAGGAGATCACTCAAGTCTGCATGGGAGTTCTCCACGGGTCCTCGACTGAGGGCTAGGCTACACAGGTGCAGAATGAGACTCTGAGACCTACCAGAAATGCTCTGTTACGGAGTTGAGAGTTGAATTTCTGTAAATACAGATGTTGTGAGATTCTGGAAGATGTTGGTGTTCTGGTCTAGCCAGAGTGGAGAAACTTCTATGAACACCTTGGGCTTTCAGGTCAGACTCCAGAAAAGACAGGATTTGGAAGTTAGAGATATGTGTTCATTTAAGGGTCAAGCCCTAAGACTAAAATAAAAACTAACATATATCCACTCTGATAAGGAATAAAAACCAAGTCTGTCTGGACCAAAAGAAACTGCCTATAATTTAATCACTGTACTAGAACAAAAGCCAATACCCTTATATAATCCAGACTTCCTACAACATAATATCTACAATGGTCAGCATACAATTTAAAAAGTATTAGATACGTGAAAAAGCAGGGAAATTTGACCCCTGATCTCCAAAAAAACAAAAACAAGAACAAGAACAAAAAAATCAATAAAACAGAGCCCAAGATAAACCAAATATTGTAATTAACAAATAGAACTTTAAAGTAGCAATTATAAACATTTAATAATCAAATAAGGGACAAAAAACACATAATTATCTAAGTAGATTCAGAAAAAGTCATTTGACAAAATCCAATACCCTTTAATGATAAGTACATTTTACAGTCTAAGAGCAGAAAAGAACTTCTTCACGTTAATAAAGGGCATCTATTAAAAAAATCCATAGCTGGCCAGGTGCAGTGGCTCAAGCCTATTATCCCAGCTCTTTGGGAGGCCGAGGCGAGAGGATTACCTGAGCCCACGGCTTTGAGAACAGCCTGGGCAACTTGGCAAGACCTCACCTCTACAATAAATCAAAAAATTATCTGGGTGTGGTAGCACGTACTTGTGGTTCTGGCTACTTGTTGAGGCAGAAGGATCACCTGAGCCCAGCAGGTTGACACTGGGGTGGCCGTGAGCGTGCCACTGCACTCCAGCCTGAGCGATGGAGTGAGACTCCAACTCAAAAAAAAAAAAAAATCTATAGCTAAAATCATTCTTAGTGGTGAAAGACTTAAAAGCTTTTCCCCTAAGGCCAGGAACAAGACAAGGATATTTGCTATTGCCATTTATATTCAACATTGTACTGGAGTTCTAGCCAAAGGAATTGATCAAAAAATAAATTAAATTAAATTAAAATTAAAATAAAAGATAAAATATTAGAAAGGAAGGAATTAAACTATTTCTATTTACAGATGACATGATCATGTATATAGAAAATCTGAATGAATCAACACATCAAATACTATTATATGTAATAAACTAGTTCAGCAAAGTTGTAGGATATAAATCAACATACAAATCAATTGTTTTATATAATAGTGACTAATCTGAAAAAGAATTAAGAAAACAATTCCAGCCAGGCTCGGTGGCTCAGCCTGTAATCCCGCTCCTTTGGGAGGCTGAGGTGAGTGAATTGCCTGAGCCCACGGGTTCGAGACCCGCCTGGGCAGCAAGACCTCATCTCAACAATAAATCAAAAAATCAGCTGGGCGTGGTAGCGCATGCCTGTGGTTCCGGCTACTCGGAAGGCTGAGGCGGAAGGATCGCCGGAGCCCAGCAGGTCGAGGCTGCGGTGGCCGGGAGCGGCCACTGCACTCCAGTCTGGGCGACAGAGTGAGACTCCAACTCCCCCCCCCAAAAGAAAACAATTCCACTTACAATAACATAAAAAAGAATATAGTATTTAGGAATAAATTTAACAAAGTAAGTGCAAGAATTATACACTGCAAATTTTAAAAAAACAACAAAAAATTGTTGAAAGAAATTAAAGACCTAAATAAATGGATTGACATCCCATGTACTTGAATCTGCAGACTTTGTATTGCTAAGATGGCAATGTTCCTCAAATTGATCCACATAATCAACATCACCCCTCTTAAAATCTGAGGTGGAATTTCAGCAGAGATTGGTGAGTTAATACTAAAATTCATACAGAAATGCAAGAGACCCAGAATAGCAAATACAATCTTGAAAAAGAACAAAGTTGAAATATTCACATTTCCTGATTTCAAAATTTATTACAAAGATACAGTAATCAAGACTGTGGTGCTGGTATGATGATAGACATACATGAATGGAATAGAATTGAGAGTTCAAAAATAAACCCATTTATTTATGGTGAATTGGTTTCAACCAGGTTGCCAACACAATTCTATGGGAGAAGGTATAGCCTTTTCAACAAATAGTATTTGTGTAACTGGATGCAAAAGAATGAAACTGGACCCCTACCCCAACCATATATAAAAATGAACTCAAAATGGATCAGAACCTAAATGGAAAAACAAAACTATAAAACTCTTGAAAGAAAATATAGGTGTAAATCTTCATGATTTTTGATAAAGCAATAGTTTCTTAGATAAGACACCACAAACAAAATTAACTAAAAAATAGCAAATAGAAAGTCAAAATTAAAAAATTTTGTGTTTTAGCCAGGCACAGATGCTCACACCTGTAATCCCAGCACTTTGGGAGGTGGAGGCGAGGGGATTGCCTAAGCTCCTGGGTTCGAGACCAGCTGGGCAACACGGCAAGACCTTGTCTTTACAATAAAATTTTAAAAATTAGCTGAGCATGGTGGCGTGCACCTGTAGTTCCAGCTACTTGGAAGTCTGAAGCAGAAGGATCAATTTGAGCCCAGTAGGTCAAGGTTGTGGTGGCCATGAGTGTGCCACTGCACTCCAGCCTGGGTGACATTTTGACATGCCAAATCAAAAAATAAAATAATAAAAAAATTTTGTGCTTCAAAGATCTCTATCTCAAAAGTGTAATGACATCTCACAGAAAGGAAGGAACTGTTCGCCAATCATATACTGGATATGGGTCTAGCATCCAGAATATATAGCAATAAAAAGACAAATTTGGGCAACCCCTTTGGGTCCCCTCCCACTGTGGAAGCTTTTCTGTCCTCTTAACAAATCCTGCTTTCTCAAAAAAAAAAAAAAAAAAAAGACAAATTATTCAATTAGTAAATGGCCACAGGAGTTGAACATTTTTCCAAGGAGGATATACAACTGCCCAAAGTGCACATGAAAGGTTGCTCAACATCATTAGTCACTGGGAAATGCTAATTATAACCACAATGCTGTAACTCTTCACACCCTCTAGGATGGTTATACTAAAAAAGATGGACAATAAAAAATGTTGCTGAGGATGTGGAGAAACTGGAATCTTCATATATTGTGGGTGCATTGGCTTTCTTTTTGGATTATTAATGGAAAACTCCAGAAATAGGTGCATTGGCTTTGGAAAACAGTTTGGCAGTTCCTCAAAATGTTACTCATACAATTGGCGCATAACACAGCATTTCCACTCCGAGGTATATAGGCCAATGAGAATGCAGAACATGTGTTCTTACATAAACAGAATTGTTCATAGCAGTATGATTTTTTTTTTTTTTTTTTTTTG
>NW_007258907.1:918986-920356 GCF_000164805.1 Carlito syrichta | reverse complement strand
TTGAGTTGGAGTCTCACTCTGTCGCCCAGACTGGAGTGCAGTGGCCGCTCCCGGCCACCGTGGCCTCGACCTGCTGGGCTCCGGCGATCCTTCCGCCTCAGCCTTCCAAGTAGCTGGAATTCCAGGCATGCGCTACCACGCCCGGCTGATTTTTTGATTTATTGTAGAGATGAGGTCTCGCTGCCCAGGCGGGTCTCGAACCCGCGGGCTCAGGCAATCCATTCACCTCAGCCTCCCAAAGGCACGGGATTACAGGCTGAGCCACTGAGCCCGGCTAGTGTGATTTATTATAGTCCAAAAGTGGAAACATCCCAAATGTCCATCAACTAATGAATGAATACACAAAATGTGATATATCCATACAATGGAATATTATGTAGCCATACAAGGGACAAAGTATTGATATATGTTACAACATGGATGAACTTTGAAAACATGCTCAATGAAAGAAGCCAGGCACAAAATAACATACTGTTTTATTCCATTTATATGAGATATCTAAGAAAGGCAAACTCATATAGATAGAAAGTAGGTAAGTCATTGGATGAGGTACAGCAGGAAATGGAGGATGACGACAGTTGGGTATTTAGTTACTTTTGGAATGATGAAAACGTTCTGCACTTAAATAGTGGTGATGATTGTATAACCTTTTGAACATACTGAAACACACTAAACTGTATACTTTAAAAGGGTGAATTTTGGCCTGGTGCAGTGGGTCATGCCTATAATCCCAGCACTTTGGGAGGATTGCCTGAGTCCGTGGGCTCAAGACCAGCTTGGGCAACATGGTGAGACCTTATTTCTATAATAATAAAAAAAATTAGCTGGGTGTGGTGGCACACGCCTGTAGTTCCAGCTACTTGGAAGACTGAAGCAGAAGGACTGCCTGAGCCAAGCACTGGTCAAGGCTGTGGTGGCCGTGAGCATACCATTGCACTCCAGCCTGGGCAACAGAGTGAGACTCCAACTAAAAAAAAAAGAAGGGTGAATTTTATCATATATAAATTATTTCTCAGTAAAAATAATAAAAAAGGTCTGGAATAAGTCAGGTTGAAAGAAAAATAACAATAAAGGGAAAATGTTAACATAGCAGTATTATAAACATTTATGACAATAAATTCATTAATGTAAAAGAAATGGACAAATTCCTTGAAAAACACAACTTATTAAAAATGGACACAAGAAGAAATAAAAATTAATTTGCTATCACTTAACCATAGCTTTTATATGGTGATATAGGTTTAAAAAAAAAAGAAAGTAAAGTCACTTAGCCAGGAAGGTAAAAAATAAATGAATAGAAAATTAAAGCCGGGCTCGGTGGCTCAGCCTGTAATCCCACGCCTTTGGGAGGCTGAGGTGAGGGAATTGCC
>NW_007258907.1:906661-918943 GCF_000164805.1 Carlito syrichta | reverse complement strand
TGGGCGACAGAGTGAGACTCCAACTCAAAAAAAAAAAAAAGAAAAAAAGGAAAATTAAAAAGAAGAAATAAATATCCTGAATATTTCTGTAATAAATATGTAAACTGAATTAATAATTTTAAAACTTCTCATAACTAACCAGAGCAATCAGGCACGAAAAAGAAATAAAGGATATGTAAATTGGAAAAGAAGAAATCAAACTATCTCTGTAGGCCAATGATATGATCCTGTACTTAAAGAACCCTAAAGACTCCTCCAAAAGGCTTCTGGACTCAATGAATTCAGTAAAGTCTCAGGCAACAAAATCAACACCCACAAATCAGTAGCACTGCTATACACCAATAGCGATCAAGCTGAGAATCAAATCAAGAACTCAATTTCATTGACAGTAGTAGCCAAAAAGTTAAAATACCAAATATATTTAACCAAGGAGGTGAAAGATCTCTACAAGGAAAACTACAAAACACTGATGAAAGAAATTGTAGAGGACACAAACAGAAAAACATTCCATGCTCATGGATCAGAAGATTCAACGCTTAAAATGACCACATTACCCAAAGTAATCAACAGAGTCAATGCAAACCCTATCAAACTACCAATATCATTTTTCATAGCATTAGAGAAAACAATCTTAAAATTCATATGGAACTAAAAAATAGTCAGAATATCCAAAGCAATCTTAAGCAAAAAGAACAAAGCTGGAAGTATCACATTACTTAAATTTAAATTACACTACAAAATAGCATGGTACAAAAGTTGTTTCAAACAATAAAGAACAGTTCTCAATTCATATTTATGAAGGCAGGATGACCTTGATAGTAAAACCTGACAAAGACATTGCAAGAATATGTTAGACCACCATCTCTCATGCTCACAGATGTAAGCATCCTTAACAAAATACCAGCAAATTAAAACCAGCAATATAGAAAATGATAATACCTCATGACCAAAGGGGTATTTTAGGAATGCATGCTTGGTTTCACGTTCAATTTGTACAATTCACTACATTGACCAAATAAAGAACAAAACATATGACCAGTATTGTTTAGAAAAGTATTGATAAAATAAAGGAGAGTATCTCAATAAAAAATGATCAATAATACGAACCTTGCTAGGGTCCAGATGCAGTGGCTCACACCTGTAATCCCAGCACTTTGTGAGGCCAAAGTGGAAGGATTCCTTGAGCCCTGAAGTTCAAGACCAACTGGGCAAAATAGTAAAACTCCATTTCTATTTTTTAAAAAAAGAACTTTATTAGAACTCTCTACACCTGTTTTATGGCTTAAAATATATGTTTTTGTTTGCTGGTTTTTAGATCTCAAGGTGTGGGGCATGGGCACCATAGTCTTTTCCATAGATAAGGAGTGACGATTGTAAGACCATCACTGTGTCTAGCCACTTGTATGCTCGTAGGACATTTAGACTTTTCTGGTCATCTGCCAAATAAGAACAAGAACAGACGTCCTTCATAGGGAGTTGAAGACTGGGTGCACCCACAGTCTGACCTTACATTCTACGAACTGACATTGGTGGAAATAATAAGCAAATTGTATTTGCAGACAAATGAGGTTTATTACTCCACCTAGTTTTCCCAATCTACAGATGCAGAGTGGGAATCTGATTAAGAGAGCCAGCCATCTGCTGGACTAGGCTGTACGTGATCTGTGGGCCAGGCCCTTGTGACCATCTGGGTCATATTTGACTTGAGGGCATTGCCCTATGGTGGTTACCAATAATAAACACATCCTCCAGTCCAGGGACAGTCTCTGGGCCTTCATGAGGCCATTGCAAGGATTAATATTCATGACATCCCATTCCCACCCACATCACTGTGTTTTGCATGTGCCTCATTCTATTTCCCCAACATCCCCACGATAAGAGGTGTTACAGGGCTCCCTGTTTGGCAGCTGTGGAATCCATACCCCTAGCAGGAACTGGCCTCTCCCCGTAGTCTTTTACTGCTTTATACGCTCTTGCCATCTCCCTGTGTTAGAAGACAGATCTATGTTTGACTTACATCTCATGCCTTTAGCGCTCAGTCTCTTGCATGCCTGTTGTACAGTAGGTCTTAGTGAATGTCTACTGCGTGGAATTTGAGAAACCTAAAGTATGGCCCTCCTAGTCATCTCCATTGTCTAACCAGTCCTTTTTTTTTGTTTGTTTGTTTTTTTGAGTCGGAGTCTCATTCTGTCGCCCAGACTGGAGTGCAGTGGCCACTCCTGGCCACCACAGCCTCGACCTGCTGGGCTCTGGCGATCCTTCCACCTCAGCCTTCCAAGTAGCCGGAATTACAGGCATGTGCTACCACGCCCGGCTGATTTTTTGATTTATTGTAGAGATGAGGTCTCGCTGCCCAGGCGGGTCTCGAACCCGCAGGCTCAGATTATCCACTCACCTCAGCCTCCCAAAGGCGTGGGATTACAGGCTGAGTCACTGAGCCCGGCTACCAGTCCTTTTAAACCTCTCAGCTTGGGAAGTGAAGTCCATGTTCTGACATGAGTCACCAGGGCCACCTCACCCATGATAAGGAGGTCAGAGGGGATCTCACAGTGTTTCTTTCCTGGAAACGGTTTTCCTCCTCCCTTGAGAGGCGACGTATTATGGTAGGGAACTCTTGGCTCCTGAAATCAGATAGGCTGGGTGCCCATAACCATTGTCTTAGGCAAGTTATTTAGTTTCCTCTAAGCGTCAGTTTTCACATCTGCAACATGAAATAATTTTTGTGTGAAATGAGATACTATGCACAAGCCTTCCTTTCCTAATCCCTCAGACTTCTGTCTTCCTCCTCTCCCTGCAAACAAAAACAAAATATGAAAGAGAGCAAATGAGGTAAAAGGTTTTGGGGAATAGGATCCTGCAGGACAAGAACAAGGGGAGCCAGTGGTGACAATGCAGGGCTCAGCAGTCCTGAGCTAGAATCCCAGTCCTGTTTTATATAAAATAAGAAACTCTCATCTGTAAAATTGACTGTTGTACAGCATTTATAAGGATTATAAAAGATATGTGGCTTATCTAGCACACAGTAGGTACCCTATAAACAGTAGCTATTGAAGGTAATATAAGACATTTACCTTTTCCTCATTTTTGCTGTCCACTCTGTCTCCAGAGCAAACTCCAACAAACTCCTCCCCAAACATTATCTTTCTCTTTGCTATCATCTCACCCCTTCTCTTGAACACTTCTCCTGCCTTAGTCTCCCACAGCTCTGGGATTACAGGTGTGAGCCACTGTGCCCGGCCCCAAAGAAAAAATTAAAATGAGCTGGGGGCAGTGGCATGAGCCTGTGGTTCCAGCTACTTTTCCCAGGCAGAGGTGGGAGGATGCCTTGAGCCCAGAAGTTCTAGGCTGCAGTGAGCTATGATTGCGTCACTGCACTCCGATCTGGGTGACATAGCCAGACCCTGTCTCTCAAAGTAAATAAATAGAAATTAAAAAATGAAAGGAAATAAGTTTAAATAAAAAAATTTAAGAAAAATGTTTACGTTCCAATATTAATATTGTGTGTGAGAGGGAGAAAACCTTGGATAAACTGAATTTCTAGAAATCCCAGGAAAGTAGAAAGGGAAATTCAAAAGACTACATGTTATATTTGCAAAACAGAAAGAAATCGCCCAGTTGAAGTATGACTATGAGGCTCCAGTCTTCAGGAATTGTATGTCCGTTCAAATGTCCGAGTCAGGGACAAGGAAAGATGAAGAATTGGAAAAAAAAAAAAGGCAGTGTCGGTTAACAGTTCCTGCGGTCGTCTTTTAAACGCTTGCCCTGGTAATAAAACAGCCCTGCCGGCGGGGACGGTGGGGACATCTCGAGTCTCGGATGAGTTCTGGCAATGAGGAGACCTGTCCCCGGCGCAAGTTTGTGGGAAGCCTGGCTCTGCGTTCTGGAGGTCCAAGATTCTGCACCCAGCGCCAGTTTCCTCGCCCGCAGACGGGCCGTCGGAACCCTGGTGGTCCCGAGGATGGCCCGCGACCCCGGGGGACAAGCGCCGAGCCCAGCGCCCCGCGCGCCCCCCCGGGAGCCCTCGGGGCTGGGGACGTGGCCGATCTCCGCGAGCTCGAGGGCGGCCGCGGGTTCCCGGGGTGCCCCCGCGCGGCCCCTGGCCTCGCCTCTCGGCCCCCCTCGCCCCCACGTGACTTCCTGAAAGCTGCAGGGACCGCCCCTGCCCTGGTCGGTTTCGTTTCCCCGGCGGCCTCCGAGCGCTGGTGCAGTAGTCGCGACCGCAGTCCCTGCGCGTCCCGAGCCCCCGGGAGCGCCATGGCCGAGCTGTGCCCGCTGGCCGAGGAGCTGTCGTGCTCCATCTGCCTGGAACTCTTCAAGGAGCCGGTCACCACTCCGTGTGGCCATAACTTCTGCGGGTCGTGCCTGAACGAGACGTGGGTCGTCCAGGGCGCCCCGTACCTGTGCCCGCAGTGTCGCGCCGTCTACACCACGCGCCCGCAACTGCACAAGAACACGGTGATGTGCACGGTGGTGGAGCAGTTCCTGAAGGCCGAGATGACTCGGGAGCTGCCCGCCGACGGTTGGACGCCGCCCACCCGCGCCTCCGTCCCCAGCCTCGGCGCCCAGGTGGCCTGCGACCACTGCCTGAAGGAGGCTGCGGAGAAGACGTGCCTCGTGTGCATGGCCTCCTTCTGCCAGGAGCACCTGCGGCCGCATTTCGACAGCCCTGCCTTCCTGGACCACCCGCTGCAGTCGCCGGTGCGCGACTTGCTGCGCCGCAAATGTCCCCAGCACAACCGGCTGCGGGAGTTTTTCTGCCCCAAGCACAGCGAGTGTATCTGCCACATCTGCCTGGTGGAGCACAAGGCCTGCTCGCCCGTGTCCCTGAGCCAGGCCAGCGCCGAACTGGAGGTAGGGGGCGCCCCTGTAGGCGCAGAGGACAGCCTGGGCCTGCTGGGCTGTGCAGAGGGGCCACCAGCCATCTCTGCCATGTCCTGGGTCCCCTGGGACATAGGCCTTGCTGGGCCTGAGACTGGGGCGGAGACAACCCCGATGTCAGAGTAGAAAGGAGCTGGGAGGTTATATAGCCCTCTCCAGTCATCCACCAGCCACCCCCCTCCACACACTTATTTGTGGAGGGGACAGCTGAAGACACAGGTGAAATATCTTGCTGTAGGCCTGTCCTTGTCTGGTGGTGTTTAGTGGAGCGTCTTGAATGTCAGCTATGAACTGTGGAGGTTGTCTGTTCCCTCATTAAATCCGAGCAATGCCCAGGAAGTGGGTATAATTAGTTTCATTTTACAGTTGAGGAATCTGAGATCCAGAGACATTAACTTAGGTCTGACCTATGCAGTGAGTGACCAAGCAGGCCTTGGGACAAGGTTGGTTTGGTTTGACTCCACGATTTGGTTTCTCCTGGTCCACCAGCCTCAGATCCAGGTCTGTAGAATTCAGAGCATGGAACACCCCAGAGGCTTGAGGTGATGTAAGCAGAAGGCTTTGGTGGGCCGGAGAGTTCTAGTGATCAGGGAAGTTGTTATTAGAGGACAGAGAGGGAAGGTGGGCAGAGTTCCAGTGATCCCTGGATCTGAGTCACAGAGCCAATGCTCTTGCACCATGGTGTCCTCCATCCTGGCTGTGTGATTTTGAGCACAGGGTTTGGCTCCTGGACCTGGGTCCTCATTAGTACGGCGAGGAGGTGGAACTAGGTGGATTCCTAAGGGCCTTTCAGTTCTGAGGTGTTTTTAGTGGTTTGGGGATCATACCGTCCCCCTGTGAACTCAAAGCAGAGACTGAAATCAAATCGCCTTTTGTTATTTCGGTCTAAGCTCCTAAGTGTGGCCTGATTTCATTTCATTCTTGCAGCACTGTCAGGGAGAACAAGGCCTGTCGTGTTATTAATGGAGACAGCAGCCTGAGAGGTCAGAGGAGACAGCAGGCTGAGAGGTCAGAGTTGGAGGTCTGTGTCCAGCTTTGTGTACTGTACAAAGCTTTGTGGACTTGGGCTTTCCGGGTCCATTTTTTTTTCTTTTAGAGATGGAGGTAGGTCTTGCTATGTTACCCAGGTTGGTCTTGCTTGGGCTCAAGCCCTCCTCCTGCCTCAGCCTCCCAAGGCCGAAACGCCCATTTTAAAAAATTAATTAATTTTAAGAGACAGGGTCTTGCTATGTTGCCCGGGTTGATCTTGAAATCCTGGCCTCAAGAGATCCTCTTGCCTCAGCCTCCCAAGTGGCTGAGACTGCAGGCATGAGCCACCACGCCAGGCTGTATACTCAGCTTTTTATTCTTTATGACAAGCCTTCCTCTACCATTCCCTGCCCTAGGTTGTTCTGGCATAACAAGTCCTGTAACAGGTCTCGTTTTTGAATACTGTTATAGCTGCTCATTGCTGTTGGCAGAGCCAGTCCTAGCTGGGCATTGCCCCCCAGCCTTTGGGTGTCTGGCTTGTCTTGGCCACTTCAGTCTTCACTCTGGCACCTCCCATGTGGAGGACACAAGTCACCAGTCTGTGAAGGGATCCTCAAAACTTCAAAAAGTTTCTTATTCTTATTGAAGGGGTTATTGCAGCTACCAGAGTCCTGAGCCACTTTCCTTTGGTCTGAAGTCATGTGAGCCCTGTCTGTGTTAAGGAGATTGCCACATGTGTTTGATCGATGATAAATGAAGTCCTTCAAATATAGGGCTCAGGGTGCAGTGCTAGGAGCGGCCCTTGGAAATGAAGCTGTCGACAGCCTTGGGAGCTCCGAGGTCTCTTCCTGCTCAGAGCCCTGTGTGACTGGATCTGCGTGGGCCTGCTGTTGGGCTCACACTTTATCTTGGTTGCTGCTAGAAGCCAGGTCGAAGGGCAGTGTCACAGAGGTCGTGTCTCAAACATCATCAGTGACTTGGGCTTTCCGGGTCCATTTCGTGTGACTTTGGTCCCTGCTTCCAGCCCTTACATGTGATTGTCACTGGGGTGTTCGAATCCATATTCAAGATCAGGTTTAGTTTCAAATATCTTGGAGTGGAAAAGGCAGGGAAGTAGAAGGGAGGGCCAGAGTATGTTGAAACAACTAATAAGAGGAAGGAAGTTTTTTGTTTTTTTTTTTTCCTAGAAATTTCCAGCATGCTCGGTTTGGGCATGTGTCTATAATTTTAATATCAGGATCTTAGCTTTGCTAGTTAATAGCAGGGTGGCCATGGGCAAGTCACTTAAATTGCTCCGTGCCTCAGTGTCCTCATCTATAAAGGTTGGGTAATTCCTATCTCATAGTGTTGTTCTTAGCTTTAAATAAGTTAATACCTGTAAAGCACTAAAACAGTGCCAGGCATACAGTAAGTATATTATAAATACTAGTGGCTGCTATTATGGTGGTGGCTATTATTTTCCTTCCCATGTCTGTGCCCCAACTTTTCATCTGGGTAAGGAGGTAAACGATTCAGATATTGATTGTGAAAATTTATAGACATAATAAAGGATGATATTCTTTTCCTTCTTGCATGATTTGCCTTTGTTTCCAGAAGTACCTGGGGCCCAGCAATTCTGAATTAGCTTGATTCAGTTTCAGGGGATCAGTTAATTTGCAGATGGCTTTGGCCCTGTGGGATGAAGGAGCTCTCTTGAACATATAGCTTTGCCCTTATTCCTAGCCTGTAGGATGGCCAGGTGAGCCTTGGACTCCAATTTTTGTCTTCCCACCTCCTGGAGGCTGACAGAGTCTCTCCCAGCTTTCTTTCAGAATTGGCAGCGGCCTCTGGAGAGAACATTTCCAGATTTCAGCCTTGTCTGTCTGGGTCCCCTCCTCCTGGATTTTGGCTTTGTAATTGTCTGCTTTTTCAGCTCCCTGATATCTTTGAGCAGATTTTCTCCCCAATCTTTTGTGCGATTTTTTTGTTTGTCTGCAGTGAGAGGGTTGGTCTGAATGACCTCACCAGCTGCTACCCAAGCAGCTGTACCGTCTTGTTCCGTCCTTGTGTGAGCTTGGCCACCTTGCTGTCCTCCTTACTTGAGTTTCATCAGCTGTGAAATGAGCAAGAGTGAAGAGATTCATAATAATAAAAACTGACATTTAATATGTCCTAACTAAGACCCAGGCACTGTGCTGAGTATTTATATGGTTTGAATAAATCCTCCTCATAGCCGTGTGAAGTGGGCACAGTTGTATGTATTTTGTGCCCAAGAAAACTGAGGTGTGAGACAGTTGCATAGCTGGGATTTGGGACGCAAGCCCTGGTCTGTCCAGCTCCAAATCCTGTACTCTTAGCTTCATCTCTATGCTGTCCCCCTAAGAGAATGAAGGGAGGCAGGCAATAGCAGAAAGTTTCGAAAAGCTACAAGCAGGCAGGACTCGGGTGGCAGCACGGCTATGGACTGGATTCAGGGGACGGTTCCTGGGGTTGGGTGTGATGGGGACTGGGCTGAAGAGCTATTCCCTCACCCTCACTTGTTTTATCCACAGACCAAGCTGAGGCAGAAACTAACTGTCATGTACGGTCAGATCAACGGGGCGTCGAGAGCACTGGAGGACGTGAGAGCCAAGCAGCAGGATGTGCGGGTGAGTGGCAGGGCTCTCCAGTGCCATCCCCACCCTGAGCCTCCCTCTGCCTCCGGGCAGGACAGGCGTGGCTGTGACTGTGATCTGGCAGGTGTTGGGTGTGCGCCCAAATGTCAGGATGAACCTTACAAAGCATGCAGAAAATTATGTGCCCCAGAGAGGTCTTTCGCAAACCCAAGCTGAAAACTACCTATAAACTGACTTTGGGGGAAATTGTTATAAGTTAGGGTCAAAAAGTAATAATTTGGCCAGGTGTGGTGGCTCACGCCTATAATCCTAGCATTTTGAGAGGCTGATGTGGGAGAATCACTTGAGCTCAGGAGTTCAAACCAGCCTGGACAGCATAGCAAGATCTCATCTCTACAAGAAAAAAAAAAGTAGTGATTCAGAAAAAGGGTTAAAAATTAGTAATTCAGAAAAATTGTTATGATAGGAAAATGGGAAAAAAACAGGAAGCAAAAGTATGTATCTGCTAGGGGTGCATCTATTTATAAAAATGAAATGTGCTAGCTTCATAGCATATTGCCACAAACTTGGTGGCTTACAACAAAAGAAATTTATTCTCTCACAATTCTAAAGGCCAGAAGTTCAAAATCAAGGTGTCCTCAAGGTCACACTCCCTCTGAAGTCTCTAGGGGAGAATCCTTCTGTGCCTTTTCCAGCTTCTGGTGGTTCAGGTGTCCCTTGACTTGTAGCTGCATTGCTTGTCTCTGCCTCTGTCTTCACATGGCCACCTGCCTCCTCCCTCAGTGTTTTCTCTTCTGTCTCTCATAGGGAACTTTGTCATTGAATTTAGGGCCCACCTGGGCAATCCATGATGATCTCATCTCAAGATTCTTAATTAAATTATATTTGCAAAGTCCCTTTTTCTAAGTAAGGTTACCTTTACAGGTTCTGCCATAGGAGTACATTTTTGGGGGCCAGCATGCAATCCATTGCAAGAAGTATAGGAAAAAAGGCTGAAAGGAAGTATCACAGGAGGATAATAGTGGAAATGTTGGAGTGAATTAGAAATGGTTTTGTTCTGTCTGTTTTACAGGGTTTTTTGTTTTTTGGTTTTTTTTTTGGTAAGTTTAATTTGTCTTTAAATGGAAAGATTTGTTTTGTTTTGTTTTTTAAAGGAAGATTTATTGAGAGGACAGAAAAGTTCCCACAGTGGGAGGGGACTTGAAGGGGTTACCCCGAAAGATTTGATTTTTAAGTACCCTGTTCCAGAGCCATAGCACCCAGACTTATTGGAGCAGCTGTGGCTTAATTAGATGAAAAGGGGGTTAGAATACCTGTTCTGTCACATACTAGCCTATATGACTTTGGTCATGGTGGTAGATCTTTGAGCCTTAGTTTTCCCATCTACACAGTGGAATCACAACTTCTTTTTGAAGGTGATTGTGAGACTTAAATGAGAGGATGCAGGAGGGCTGTCATGAATTCACCCTCAAAATTCACAGGCTTAAATACAATAGATGTTAATTTTGTTACTGACAGTCCAAATCCACCCATGAGTAACCCATGGCTCTGTTCCCTGTGATCCTTTAGGTATTGAGGGTCCTTCCTTCTTATTGGCCTGCTCCAGGTTGTTATCCTCATCTCTTTGGTTGAAGCTGGGTCAGCATTACATCTTTGTTCCAGTCTATGAGAAAATGAACAAGGGGAAGTTTAGGACAACAAGCAGTTTCCATTTAAGCAAGTGACACTGTGTTGCACATATCACATATCATGCCTCATTAAAAAGAGCTTGTCATATCACCAAACCTAGCTTCAGGAGAGGCTGGAAAATGTAGTCTGGGTAGCTGTATGTCCAGATGAAACTACAGGGGTGTTCTCTTACTAAAAGGAAAAAGGGGAGAATGAATATTAGGGCCTGGGTAGTCACATTGAAGTTGCAGAGTAAAGGATTGGTTAGGAAACACTTGAATTTCTCTCTTCCAATATATTGTCCCTCTTTTTTCTCTTTGTCATGTTTGATTTTGAGCTATTGTCTTAGTCCATTTTCTGCTGCTATAACAGAATAACATAGACTGGATATTAAAGAAAAGAAGTATACTTAGCTCACAGTTCTGGAGGCTGAGAATTCCAAGAGCATAGCCCTGGCACCTGGTGAGGGCCATTCATAGCAAAAGGCAGAAGGGTGAGAGAGAGCACAAGGCAGAGAAGAAATAGGAAGTCAAATTCCTACAATAACTAAGCCACTTCTGTGAGAAAGGCATTAATCCATTCGTGACTTAATCACCTCTTAAAGGCCCCACCTCTAATTACTGTTACAATGGCAGTTAAATATCAGCATGAGTCTTGAAGCGGACATACAAACTATAGCAATATTGAGACCACCCAAGATGTCACACAAAACTCCAGCTGTTAAAGCCCTACTGTCCAACAGAAACACAACAGGGGCCTCAGATGTAATTTTAAATTAATTTGAGTAACACATGAAATTAATTTTAGCATTCCAGTTCATTTAACTTAGTAGATCCAACATATTATCATTTCAACACATCATCAATACAAAAAGTATTAAGGAGGTATTTTACATTCCCTTTTTGGGTACTACATTTTTGAAAGTCACTGTGTATTTTATACTATGGCATGTCTCAGTTTGGACTCATCACGTTTCAAGTGCTCAGTAGCCACATGTAACAAGTGGCTATGTTTTTGGAAAGTACAGGTTTAGAGGGTGATATTCTCTAGAGATTTTCTAGAGCCACATCACGCCTTTTATTTAAAGATTGCCCATGAACTGCCTTTAACTTAAGAAATAAAATATTACTGATGCAGCCCTTCCCCTCTGTTTATCTCTTCTTATATCTTCCTTTCTCTCTTCCAGAAGTAACCACTCATTCCCATTCATTCCCATGTACTTCTTTATAAATACTACTGTTATTTTTGTTTCTAAGCATATTTAGAGAGCATCATATGGTATGTCTTCTTCTACAAGTTGTTTTTCTCTCATGGAGATTTATCCATGCATAGTTTGGATTAGATGTATATTACAAGCTATCATGATCCAGGCTCTTGTTTGTTTACTTTTGTTTTGTTTTATTTGGCATAGCATGTACAAGAGACATCTAAAGGTAACATAGTGACAATTGTAAAGATGAGAGCTATTTTAGAGTTCATGAGGACTGGCCTGGTCTGATGATTCTAGAGGATGTCTGCCTTAATTTATAGACAACTCTGAATTAGTTTTATCTCTCAAAAATCACCCCTTACACTCTTACACATCCACCTCTTTTGCAATAGTCCCTAGACATAAAGAGATTGAATAAGTTTAATTTTTGGCCCTATGTTTCATAAATACAGTGGGATTTAGCAAGAGTCATTGTTTTTTTTCTAGTCCCAGGAGCCAAAGCCCTGTAACTTAATAGCACAAGGATTAGTTAATAGAACATTTACTAAATATATAAAAGGCTTAGACATTTTACTGAAATAAAATTACAGATTACTTGTAAAAATAATATTTATTTAACCAAGGTGATAAACTTTAAAAGCAATACTAAAAGTTAAATGGATATAAAAATGCGAATGTTTTTACAGCATGGTTTTCCTAAGTAATTAAAATCTTTTAAGATAAAACATTTTAACATTAGGCCACAATAGTTAGAAATTGGAGAAAAATAATTATAACTAATTTAATTATATACAAAATTTTAAAATAAATTCCCCTTCAAGAACCTTATTACGACTTACACAGATCACTTTATGACATGTTTGGACTTTTTGTTTCGCTCTATGCATCTCTCTTTTCTTTTCTTTTTTTTTTTGAGTTAGAATCTCACTCTGTTGCCCAGACTGGAGTGCAGTGGCCGCTCCC